>NW_027326608.1:0-103411 GCF_048164855.1 Canis lupus baileyi
GGTCCCCATCTGGAACCCACCTGTATCTGGTGACTCTTCTCAGTTTGGCCTCACCTGGACTGGTGTCTCTCGTCCCCACTTTGACCTAACTCAGAACTGCTGAATCTTGCCCCACCTAGGCCGCACCCAGACCTGATGACTCTTGTCCCCAGCTATGCCTCAATTCGACATGATGAATCTGGTCCTCACGTGGGCCTCACATGGACCTCGGACTCAGCGGGATAGAGTGGCTCTGGTTCCCACAAGGGGTTCACCTGATACTGGTGACTGTGTTCTTATTCTATACCTCACCAGGACCTAGTGATTCTGTTCCCCATCTGGGCTTTCATGGCCCTAGTGACACTGGTCCTCACCCAGGCATCATTGGGAGCTGGATACTCTATTCCACACCTGGGCCTCACTTTGTCCAGGGACCTCTGGTCCCATTCTGGGCCACAAACTAAACTGGTTACTCTGGTTCCCCCTCGGGGCCTCACCCTTACCTGGTGACTCTGGTCACCCCTTGGGCTTCACTTGGGCCTGTTGAATCTGGTTCTTAGCTGGTCCGCACCTGGATCTGGTGACAGGTCACCACGTGGGCCTCACCTGGACTTGCTGAATCCTGTTGCCCCCTGCGCCTCACCTGGACCTTGTGACTGTGGTCCATCCTGGACCTCACCTGGATCTGGTGGCTCTGGTTCCCATATGGGGCTCTCCTGGACCTGGTTCCTGTGGTCTCCATCTGGCCTCACCTGGAAGACAATGACTCTGATCCATATTTGGGCCTCTCCTGGACCTGTTGAGTCTGGTCCTTACCTGGGCATCATTGGGACCTGGATACTCTCTTATATACCTCGGCCTCACCAGGACCTGGTGACTGTGGTCCCACCTGGGCCTCACCTGGACGGGGTGACTGGTTCCCACAGGGACCTCACCTGGACCTGGTGACTCAGGTCCTCAAATGGGCATCTTGGGACCTGGTTTCACAGTTCCACATCGGGGCCTCACCTGGACCTAGTGATTCTCGTCCCCCTCTGGGCCTCACCCAGACTTGTGACATTGGTCCCCATCTGGATATCACCAGAACCGGGTGACACACCCGGAGCTGGGGACACTGGTCCTCCGCTGGACCTCAACAGGACCTGGTGAATCTACTCCTCACTTAGACCTCGTCTGGACCTTGTGACTCTTTTCCCATCTGACATCAATGGGACATGGTTACTGTGTTCCCCATCTGGGCCTCACCTGGTCATGATAACTTTGCTCCACACTTTGGGCTCAACTGGTCCTGATGACTCTGGTCCCCCCACCTAGGCCTCAATCTGGACCTGGTGACTGTGGTCCCCCCCTGGGTCTCACCTGGATCTGGTGACTCTCGTTCCCACATGAACCAAACCTGGACCTGGTGACTGTGGTGTTCTTGTAGACTCACATTTACCTGGTGCCTCGTGTCGCCACTAGGACCTCAACTGGATCTGTTGACTCTGGCCTGCAGATTCGCCTCACTTGGACCTGGTGAGTGGGGTTGCCACCTGGGCCTCACCGAAACCTGGTGACTCAGGTCCCCACGTGGGCCTCTTGGACCTGTTAATCTGGTGCTTGCCTGGTCCTCTCCCAGACCCGGGTACTCTGGTCCCCAACTGGGCCTCACCTGGACCTGGTGATTGTGGTCCCCATCTGGGCCTCACCCAGTCCTGGTGACTTTGTTCCCCACCTGGACCTGATTGCTGTGGACTCCTTCTTGGCCTCACCTGGAACCGGTGTCTCTGATCCTATCTGCGCCTCACCCAGACCTGTTGACTCTGGTCCACACCTGGGCATCATTGGTACCTGGTGACTCTGTTCCACACCTGAGCCTCACCTGGACATGATGACTCTTGAACCTCTCTGGGCCTCACCCTGACCTGGTGATTCTGGTCCCCATCTGGATTTCACCTGGACCAGGTGATTCTGGTACCCCTCTAGGCCTCAACGAGATCTGGTGACTCTGGTCCTAAACTGGTCCTCACCTGGACCTAGTGAATATGCTCCATCTGGGCCTCATTTGGACCTGGTGACTCTGGTCCCTACCTGGGCATCATCGGGACATAGTTCCACTGCATGGCCTGCAGGTTGGCGTCACCTGGACCTGGTAAATCTGGTCCCTACCTGGGCATCAACGGGACATGGTTTCTCTGCATGGCATGCAGGTTGGCCTCACCTGGACCCGGTAAGTCTATTCCCTACATGGGCATCATTGGGACATGGTTCCTCTGCATGGCCTGCATGTTGGCTTCACCTGGACCTGGTTAGTGGGATTTTCACCAGTGCCTCACCCATACCTGGTGACACAGGTCCCCACGTGCTCATCACTTGGACCTGGTGAATCTGACCCTTACCTGGTCCTCACCCGGAACTGGTAAGTCTGGTCACCACCTGGGAATCACCTGGGCCTGGTGAATCTGGTCCCCATCTGGGCCTCACCCAGTCCTGGTGACTTTCTTCCCCATCTGGGCCTGATTGCTGTGGACTCCTTCTTGGCCTCACCTGGAACTGGTGACTCTGATCCTAACTGGGCCTCACCCAGAACTGGTGACTCTGGTACTCACCTGTGGTCCATTATGACATGGATACTCTGTTCCAACCTGAGCCTCACCTGGATATGATGACTCTGGATCCCCTCTGGGCTTCAGCCTGACCTGGTGACACTGGTCCCCATCTGGATGTCACCTAGACCAGGTGAAACTGGTACCCCTCTAGGCCTCAACTTGACCTGGTGACTCTGGTCCTCAAATGGGCCTCACCGGGACCTAGTGAACATGCTCCCCACCTGCGCCTCATCTGGACCTGGTGACTCTGGTCCCTACCTGGGCATCATCAGGACATGGTTGCTTTGCATGGCCTGAAGGTTGCCCTAACCTGGACCTGGTGTGTGGGTTTGCCACCTGGGTCTCACCCATACCTGGTGACTCAGGTCCCAACGTGAGACTCTTGGACCTGGTGAATCTGGTCCTTACCTCTTCCTCTCCCAGATTCGGGGACTCTGGACACCACCTGGGCTCACCTGGACCTGGTGGATCTGGTCCCCATCTGGGCCTCACCCAGTCCAGGTGACTTTGTTCCCCACCTGTACCTGATTGCTTTGGACTGTTTCTTGGCCTCACCTGGAACTGGTGTCTCTGATCCTATCTGCGCCTCACCCAGACCTGTTGACTCTGGTCCTCACCTGGGCATCATTGGTACCTGGTGACTCTGTTCCACACCTGAGCCTCACCTGCACATGTTGCCTCTAGAACCACTCTGGGCCTCACCCTGACCTGAAGACTCTGGTACCCATCTGGATGTCACCAAGACCAGGTGAATCTGGTACGCCTCTGGGCCTCAACTAGACTTGGTGACACTGGTCTTCAACTGGGCCTCACCGGGACCTAGTGAATATGCTCCCCACCTGCGCCTCATCTGGACCTGGTGACTCTGGTTCTACCTGGGCATCATCGGGTCATGGTTACTCCATTCCCCACTGGGACTGACCTGATCCTGTTAACTCTGGTCCTGACTTTTGGCTCTTCTGTACCAGGTGACTCTGGCTCCACCTGGGCCTCACCTGTAACTGTTGAATCTGATCCTAAGCATGGACTCACCTCACCTGATGTCTGTGGTGCCCATGGGACATCACCTGGTCCTCATGTCTCTGGTCTCACCTGGGCCTCACCAGGACTTGGTGTCTCTCGTACCCACCTGGGTAGCATCAAGATATGGTTACACTGTTCACTAACAGTGACCCAGCCGGACCTATTAACTCTGGTCTTCACCTGGGCCACACCTGGACATGGTGACACTGGTTCCCACCTGGGTCTCACCTGGACATGGTGAGTCTGATCCCCACAGGGTCCTCAACTCTAACTGGTGATTCTCGTTCCCAAATGGACATCATGTGGGCCTGGTGGCTGCAGTGTTTCTAGATTCTCATGTACCTCGTGACTCTGGTCCCCAGGAGGGCCTCACCGGGACCTGGTGAGTGTGGTTGCCACCTGCACCTCACCTGGAACTGGTGATTCTGGTCTGCACCTGAGACTACCCTGGATCTGGTGACTTTTGTCCCAATCTGGGCTTCACCTGGATTTGGGCACACCGATTCCCATCTGGGCCTCACCTGGCCCTGTTGACCATGGTCCTCAACTGGGCAAAATTGGGACCCGGTGACTGTGTTCCACACCTGGACCTCACCTGGACCAGGTAACTCTGGTCCCCCTCTGGGTCTCACCGTGCTCTAGTGACTGTGAACCCCACTTTGTCCTGACTTGCACCTGCTGACCCTGGTTGTCACCTGCGCCTGACCTCGAAATATTGACTCTGGTTCTTTCAAGGGCCTCCCCTGTACCTGGTGATCCTGGTCCCCACCTGGGCCTTACCTGGACCTGGTGACTCTTGTCACCACCGGGGACTCACTTGGACCTTGTTACAGTGTTCCACACTGGGCCTCAAGTAGAACTCTTGACCATGGTCCCCAAGCCTGCCTCACATGGACCTGTTGCCTCTGATACCTACCGGCGCCTCACGTGTACCTGGTAACTCTGGTCCTCACCTGGGCCTCATCTGGACCTAGTGACTCTGGTCCCCACCTGGGCTTCACCTGGATCTGGTGACTCTGATTCCCACCTGGACTTCACCTGGATCTGGGGACACTGGTCCCAACCTGGACCTCTCCTGGACCAGCTGACTCTCTTTCCATCATGGACCTCACCTGGATCTGGTGACTCTGGTCCTCAGTTCGGCCTCACCTGGACCTGGTGTCTCTCGTCCCCACTTTGACCTAACTCAGAACTGCTGAATCTTGCCCCACCTAGGCCGCACCCAGACCTGGTGACTCTTGTCCCCAGCTATGCCTCTATTCAACCTGAAGAATCTTGTCCTCAAGTGGGCCTCACATGGACCTGGGACTCAGCTGGATAGAGTGGCTCTGGTTCCCACAAGGGGCTCACCTGATACTGGTGACTGTGGTCTTATTCTATGTCTCACCAGGACCTAGTGATTCTGTTCCCCATCTGGGCCTGCATGGCCGTAGGGACTCTGGTCCTCACCAAGGCATCATTGGGACCTGGATACTCTGTTCCACACCTGGACCTCACTTTGACCAGTGACCTCTGGTCCCATTCTGGGCCTCAAACTAAACTGGTTACTCTGGTTCCACTCTGGGCCTCACCCTTACCTGGTGACTCTGGTCACCCCTTGGGCTTCACTTGGGCCTGGGGAATCTGGTCCTTAGCTGGTCCACACCTGGATCTGGTGACAGGTCGCCACCTGGGCCTCACCTGGGCTTGGTGAATCCTGTTGCCATCTGCGCCTCCCCTGGACCTTGTGAAAGTGGTCCCACCTGGACCTCACCTGGATCTGGTGGCTCTGGTTCCCATATGGGGCTCTACTGGACCTGGTTCCTGTGGTCTCCATCTGGCCTCACCTGGAACAAAATGACTCTGATCCATATTTGGGACTCTCCTAGACCTGTTTACTCTGTCCTTACCTTGGCATTATTGGGACCTGGATACACACTTATATACCTGGGCCTCACCTGGACCTGGTGACTGTGGTCCCACCTGGCCTCACCTGGACGAGGTGACTGGTTCCAACAGGGACCTCACCTGTACCTGGTGACCCAGGTCCTCATATGGGCATCATGGGTCCTGCTTTCTCAGGTCCACATTGGGGCCTCACCTGGACCTAGTGATTCTCGTCCCCCTCTGGGCCTCATCCTGACGTGGTGACTCTGGTCCCTATCTGGATATCACCAGAACCGGGTGACTCTGTTTCCCCTCTGGGACTCACCCAGAGCTGGGGACAGTGGTCCACAACTGGTCCTCAACAGGACCTGGTGAATCTACTCCTCACTTAGACCTCGTCTGGACCTGTGACTCTTTTCCCACCTGACATCAATGGGACATGGTTACTCTGTTCCCCAACTGGGCCTCACCTGGATATGATAACTTTGCTCCACACTTTGGCCTCAACTGGTCCTGATGACTCTGGGCCCCCCACCTAGGCCTCAATCTGGACCTGGTAACTGTGGTCCCCACCTGGGTCTCTTGGACCTGGTGACTCTTGTTCCCACATGAACCACACCTGGACCTGGTGACTGTGGTGTTCTTGTAGACTCACATTTACCTAGTGACTCTGGTCCCCACTAGGGCCTCACGTGTATCTGGTGACTCTGGCCTGCAGGTTGGCCTCACCTGGACTTGGTGAGTGGGGTTGCCACCTGGGACACACCCATACCTGGTGACTCAGGTTCCCACGTGTGCCTCTTTGACCTGGTGAATCTGGTCCTTACCTGGTCCTCTACTAGACCCGGGGACTCCGGTCACCACCTGGGCCTCACCTGGACCTGGTGAGTGAATCTGGTCTCCATCTGGGCCTCACCCAGTCCTGGTGACTTTGTTCCCCACCTGGACCTGATTGCTGTGGACTCTTTCTTGGCCTTACCTGGAACTGGTGGCTCTGATCCTATCTGCACGTCACCCAGATCTGGTGACTCTGGTCCTCAACTGGGCCTCACCTGGACCTAGTGAATATGCTCCATCTGGGCCTCATTTGGGCCTGGTGACTCTGTTCCCTACCTGGGCATCATCGGGACATGGATCCACTGCATAGCCTGCAGGTTGGCCACACCTGGACCTGGTAACTCTGGTCCCTACATGGGCATCATCGGGACATGGTTCCTCTACATGGCCTACAGGTTGGCCTCACCTGGACCTGGTGAGTGGGGTTGCCACCTGGGCCTCACCCATACCTGGTGACAAAGGTCCCCACGTGGGCCTAGATTGGACCTTGTGAATCTGGTCCTTACCTTATACTCACCCGGAACTGGTAACCCTGGTCACCACCTGGGCCTCACCCTGACTTGGTGATTCTGGACCCATCTGGATTTCACCTAGACCAGGTGAATCTGGACCCCTCTACGCCTCAACTAGAACTGGTGACTCTTGTCCTCAACTTGGCATCACCGGGACCTAGTGAATATGCTCCCCACCTGCGCCTCATCTGGACCTGGTGACTCTGGTTCTTCCTGGGCATCATCGGGACATGGTTACTCTATTCCCCACTGGGACTGACCTGATCCTGGTAACTCTGGTCCTGACTTTGGCCTCCTCTGTACCAGGTGACTCTGGCTCAACCTGTGCCTCACCTGTAACTGGTGACCCTGATCCTAAGCATGGTCTCACCTGACCTGCTGACTGCGGTTCCCATCGGGACCTCACCTGGACCTCATGTCTCGGGTCCCTCTTCGGCCTCACCAGGACCTGGTGTCTCTGGTAACCATCTATGTAGCATCATGTTATGGTTACACTGTTCACTATCAGGGACTCTGGTCCCCATCTGGATGTCACCTGGACCAGGTGATTCTGGTACCCCTCTAGGACTCAACCAGATCTGGTGACTCTCGTCCTCACCTGGGCCTCATCTGGACCTAGTGACTCTGGTCCCCACCTGGGCATCACCTGGATTTGGGGACTCCGGTCCCCATCTGGGCCTCACCTGGCCCAGTTGACCATGGTCCTCAACTGGGCAAAATTGGGAACCGGTGACTCTGTTCCACAACTGGATCTCACCTGGACCAGGTGACTCTGGTCCCCCTCTGGGTCTCACCGTGCCCTAGTGACTGTGAACCCCACTTTGGACTGACTTGGACCTGCTGACCCTGTTTGCCACCTGCGCCAGACCTCGAACTGTTGACTCTGGTTCTATCAAGGGCCTCCCCTGGACCTGGTGATCCTGGTCCCCACCTGGGCCTCACCTGGACGTGGTGACTCTTGTCACCACCGGGGACTCACCTGGACCTGGTTACTGTGTTCCACACCTGGGCCTCAAGTCGACCTGTTGACCATGGTCCCCAAGCCGGCCTCACATGGACCTATTGCCTCTGAAGCCCACCGGGGCCTCACGTGTACCTGGTAACTCTGGTCCTCACCTGGGCGTCACCTGGACCTAGTGACTCTGGTCCCCCCTGGGCTTCACCTGGATCCGGTGACTCTGGTCCCCACCTGGATTTCACCTGGATCTGGTGACTCTGGTCCCCACCTGGACCTCTCCTGGACCTGCTGACTCTCTTTCCAACATGGACCTCACCTGGATCTGGTGATTCTGGTCCTCAGTTTGGCCTCACCTGGACCTGGTGTCTCTCGTCCCCATTTTGACCTAACTCAGAACTGCTGAAACTTGCCCCACCTAGGCCGCACCCAGACATGGTGACTCTTGTCCCCAGCTATGCCTCAATTCGACCTGATGAATCTGGTCCTCACGTGGGCCTCACATGGACCTGGGACTCAGCTGGATAGAGGGGCTCTGGTTCACACAAAGGGCTCACCTGATACTGCTGACTGTGGTCTTATTCTATGCCTCACCAGGACCTAGTGATTCTGTTCCCCATCTGGGCCTGCATGACCCCAGTGACTCTGGTCCTCACCCAGGCATCATTGGGACCTGGATACTCTATTCCACACCTGGGCCTCACTTTGACCAGGGACCTCTGGTCGCATTCCGGGCCTCAAACTAAACTGGTTACTCTGGATCCCCCTCTGGGCCTCACCCATACCTGGTGACTCTGGTTACCCCTTGCGCTTCACTTGGGCCTGTTGAATCTGGTCCTTAGCTGGTCCTCACCTGGATCTGGTGACTGGTCGCCACCTGGGCCTCACCTGGACTTGGTGAATCCTGTTGCCACCTGCGAATCACCGGGACCTTGTTACTGTGGTCCCACCCGGACCTCACCTGGATCTGGTGGCTCTGGTTCCCATATGGCGCTCTCCTGCTCCTGGTTCCTGTGGTCTCCATCTGGCCTCAACTAGAACACAATGACTCTGATCCATATTTGGGCCTCTCCTGGAACTATTGACTCTGGTCCTTACCTGGGCATCATTGGGACCTGGATACTCTCTTATATACCTGGGCCTCACCTGGACCTGTTGACTGTGGTCCCACCTGGGCCTCACCTGGACGAGGTGACTGGTTCCCACAGAGACCTCACATGGACCTGGTGACTCAGGGCCTCATATGGACATCATGGGACCTGGTTTCGCAGTTCCACATTGGGGCCTCACCTGGAACTAGTGATTCTCGTCCCCCTCTGGGCCTCACCCTGACGTGCTGACTCTGTCCCCACCTGGATATCACCAGAACCGGGTGACTCTGGTCCCCTGTGGGACTCACCCGGAACTGGGGACACTGGTCCTCAACCGGACCTCAACAGGACCTGGTGAATCTACTCCTCACTTAGGCCTCTTCTGGACCTTGTGACCCTTTTCCCACCTGGCATCAATGAGACATGGTTACTCTGTTCCCCACGTAGGCCTCAACTGGACATGATAACTTTGCTCCGAACTTTGGCCTCAACTGGTCCTGATGACCTTGGTCCCCCAACCGAGGCCTCAATCTGGACCTGGAGACTGTCTCCCCACGTGGGTCTCACCTGGACCTGGTGACTCTCGTTCCCACATGAACCAAACCTGGACCTGGTGACTGTGGTGTACTTGTAGACTCACATTTACCTGGTGACTCCGGTCCCCACTAGGGCCTAACCTGGATCTGGTGACTCTGGCCTGCAGGTTGGCCTCACCTGGACTTGGTTAGTGGGATGCCACCTGGGCCTCACACATACCTGGACTCAGGTCTGCACGTGGGCCTCTTGGACCTGGTGAATCTGGCCCTTACCTGGTCTTCTCCCAGACGCGGGGAATCTGGTCACAACCTGGGCCTCATGTGGACCTGGTGAATCTGGTCCCCATCTGGGCCTAACCCAGTCCTGGTGACTATGTTTCCCACCTGGAACTGATTGCTCTGGACTCTTTCTTGGCCTCACTTGGAACTGGTGACTCTGATCCTATCTGTGCGTCACCGAGACCTGGTGACTCTGCTCCTCACCTGGGCATCATTGGTACCTGGTTATTCTGTTCCACACCTGAGCCTCACCTGGACATGATGTCTCTGGGACCTCTCTGGGCCTCACCCTGACCTGGTGATCTGGTCCCCATCTGGATGTCACCTGGACCAGGGGATTTTGGAACCCCTCTAGGCCTCAACCAGTTCTGGTGACTCTTGTCCTCAACTGGGCCTCATCTGGACCTAGTGAATATGCTCCATCTGGGCCTCATTTGGACATGGTGACTCTGGTCATTCACTGGGCATTATCGGGAAATGGTTCCACTGCATGGCCTGCTGGTTTGCCTCACCTGGACCTGGTAACTCTGGTCCCTAGCTGGGCATCATCAGGACATGGTTCCTCAGCATGGCCTGCAGGTAGGCCTCATCTTGACCTGGTGAGTGGAGTTCCCACCTGGGTCTTACCCATGCCTGGTGACACAGGTCCCCACGTGGGCCTCACTTGGACCTGGTGAATGTGGTCCTTTCCTAGTCCTCACCCGGAACTGGTAAATCTGGATACCACCTGGGAATCACCTAGACCTGGTGACTTTGTTCCCCACCTGGACCTGATTGCTGTGGACACCTTCTTGGCCTCACCTGGAAGTGGTAACTCTGATCCTAACTGGGCCTTTCCCAGATCTGGTGACTCTGGTCCTCACCTTCGGACAATTATGACCTGGATACTCTGTTCCACATCTGAGCCTCACCTGGACATGATGACTCTGGATCCCCTCTGGGCCTCACCCTGACATGGTTACTCTGGTCCCCATCTGGATGTCACCTAGACCAGGTGAATCAGGTACCCCTCTGGGCCTCAACCAGATCTGGGGCCTCTGGTCCTCAACTGGGCCTCACCTGGACCTAGTGAATATGCTCCATCTGTGCCTCATTTGGACCTGGTGACTCTGGTCCCTACGTGGGCAACATCGGGACATGGTTCCACATAATGGTCTGCAGGTTGGCCTCTTCTTGACCTGGTAACTCTGGTCCCTACCTGGGCATCATCGGGACACGGTTCCTCTGCATGGCCTGCAGGTTGGCGTCACCTGGACCTCGTACCTCTGGTCCCTACCTGGGCATCATCGGGACACGGTTCCTCTGCATGGCCTGCAGATAGGCCTCACCTGGACCTGGAGAGTGGGCTTGCCACCTGGGCCTCACCCAAACCTGGTGACTCAGGTCCC
This sequence comes from Canis lupus baileyi, assembly GCF_048164855.1. Lineage (NCBI taxonomy): Eukaryota > Metazoa > Chordata > Mammalia > Carnivora > Canidae > Canis > Canis lupus. The sequence continues at coordinate 11,055 of NW_027326608.1, forward strand.
CACGTGGGCCTCTTTGACCTATTAATCTGGTCCTTACCTCGTCCTCTCCCAGACCCGGGGACTCTGCTCACTACCTGGGCCTCACCTGGAGCTGGTGAATCTGGTCCCCATCTGGGCCTCACCCATTCCTGGTGACTTTGTTCGCCACCTGGACCTGATTTTTGTGGACTCCTTCTTGGCCTCACCTGGAACTGGTGACTCTGATCGTATCTGCACGTCACCCAGATCTGGTGACTCTGGTCCTCACCTGGGCATCATTGGTACCTGGTCACTCTGTTCCACACCTGAGCCTCACCTGGACATGATGACTCTGGAACCTCTCTGGGCCTCACCCTGACCTGGTGACTCTGGTCCCCATCTGGATGTCACCTGGTCCAGGTGATTCTGGTACTCCTCTAGGACTCAATCAGATCTGGTGACTGTGATCCTCAACTGGGCCTCACCTGCACCTAGCGAATATGCTCCATCTGGGCCTCATTTGGACCTGGTGACTCTGATCCCTACCTGGCCATCATCGGGACATGTTCCACAGCATGGCCTGTAGGTTGGCCTCACCTGGACCTGAGAACTCTAGTCCCTACCTCGGCATCATCTGGACATGGTTCCTCTGCATGGCTTTCAGGTTGGCCTCACCTGGACCTGGTGAGGGGGGTTGTCACATGGGCCTCACAAATGTCTGGTGACACAGGTCCCCACTTGGGCCTCACTTGGACCTGGTGACTCTGGTCCTTACCTGGTCCTCACCCGGAACTCGTAACTCTGTTCACCACCTGGGAATAACCTGGACCTGGTGACTCTGGTCCCCATCTGGATGTCACCTGGACCAGGTGTTTCTGGTACCCCTCTAGGCCTCAACCAGATCTGGTGACTCTGGTCCTCAACTGGGCCTCACTGGGACCTAGTGAACATGCTCCCCACCTGCGCCTCATCTGGACCTGGTGACCCTGGTTCTACCTGGGCATCATCGGGACCTGGTTACTCTATTCCCCACTGGGACTGACCTGATCCTGGTAACATTGGTCCTGACTTTGGCCTCTTCTGTACTTAGTGACTCTGGCTCCACCTGGGCCTCAGCTGTAACTGATCCTAAGCATGGCCTCACCTGACCTGGTGACTGTGGTTCCCATCGGGACCTCACCTGGACCTCATGTCTCTGGTCCAACCTGGGCCTCACCAGGACCTGGTGTCTCTGTTACCCACCTGGGTAGCATCAGGATATGGTTACACTGTTCACTAACAGTGACCCAGCCGGACCTATTAACTCTGGTCTTCACCTGGGCCACACCTGGACATGGTGACACTCGTTCCCACCTGGGTCTCACCTGGACATGATGAGTCGTATCCCCACCTGGTCCTCACCTGTAACTTGTGATTCTCGTTCCCGCATGGACATCATCTGGACATGGTGGCTGCAGTGTTTCTAGCTTCTCATGTACCTCGTGACTCTGGTCCCCACCAGGGCCTCACCGGGACCTGGTGAGTGTGGTTGCCACCTGCACCTCACCTGGACCTGGTGATTCTGGTCTGCACCTGAGGCTACCCTGGATCTGGTGACTGTGGTCCCCACCTGGACATCACCTGGATTTAGGGACTCCGGTCCCCATCTGGGCCTCACCTGGCCCTGTTGATCAAGGTCTCATCTGGGCAAAATTGGGACCCGGTGACTGTGTTCCACAACTGGACCTCACCTGGACCATGTGACACTGGTTCCCCACTGGGCCTCACCATACCCTAGTGACTGTGAACCCCACTTTGGCCTGACTTGGACCTGCTGACCCTGGTTGCCACCTGCGCCTGACCTCGAACTGTTGACTCTGGTTCTTTCAAGGGCCTCCCCTGGACCTGGTGATCCTGGTCCCCACCTGGGACTTACCTGCACGTGGTGACCCTTGTCACCACCGGGGACTCACCTGGACCTGCTTACTGTGTTCCACACCTGGGCCACAAGTATACCTGATCACCATGGTCCCCAAGACAGAATCACATGGACCTGTTGCCTCTGATCCCCACCGGGGCCTCACGTGTACCTGGTAACTCTGGTCCTCACCTGGGTCTCATCTGGACCTAGTGACTCTCGTCCCCACCTGGGCTTTACCTGGATCTGGTCACTCTGGTCCCCACCTGGAATTCACCTGGATCTGGTGACTCTGGTCCCCACCTGGACCTCACCTGGATCTGGTGACTCTGGTCCTCAGTATGGCCTCACCTGGACCTAGTGTCTCTCATCCCCACTTTGACTTAACTCAGAACTGCTGAATCTTGCCCCACCTAGGCCGCACCCAGACCTGGTGACTCTTGTCCCAAGCTATGCCTCAATTCGACCTGATGAATCCGGTCCTCACGTGGGCCTCACATGGACCTGGGACTGAGCTGGATAGAGTAGTTCTGGTTCCCACAAGGGGCTCACCTGATACTGGTGACTGTGGTCTTATTCTATGTCTCACCAGGACCTAGTGATTCTGTTCCCATCTGGGCCTGCATATCCGTAGTGATTCTGGTCCTTATCCAGGCATCATTCAGAACTGGATACTCTATTCCACACCTGGGCCTCACTTTGACCAGGGATCTCTGGTCCCATTCTGGCCCTCAAACTAAACTGGTTACCCTATTTCCCCCTCTGGGCCTCACCCTTAGCTGGTGACTCTGGTCACCCCTTGGGCTTCACATGGTCCTGGTGAATCTGGTCCTTAGCTGGTCCGCATCTGGATGTGCTGACTGGTTGCCACCTCAGCCTCACCTGGTCTTGGTGAATCATGTTGCCACCTGCGCCTCACCTGGACCTTGTGTCTGTGGCCCACCTGGACCTCACCTGGATCTGGTGGCTCTGGTTTTTATATGGGGCTCTCCTGGACCTGGTTCCTGTGGTCTCCATCTGGCCTCACCTGGAAAACAATGACTCTGATCCATATTTGGGCCTCTCCTGGACCTGTTGACTCTGGTCCTCACCTGGGCATCATTGGGACCTGGATACTGCTCTTATATACCTGGGCCTCACCAAGACCTGGTGACTGTGGTCGCAAGTGGGCCTCACCTGGACGAGGTCACTGGTTCCCACAGGGCCCTCACCTGGACCTGGTGACTCAGGTCCTCAAATGGGCATCATGGGACCTGGTTTCTCAGTTCCACATCAGGGCCTCACCTGGACCTAGTGATTTTCGTCCCCCTCTGGACCTCTCTCCGACGTGCTGACTCTGGTCCCCACCTGGATATCACCAGAACCGGTGACTCTGCTCCCCCTTGGGACTCACCCGGAGCTGGGGACACTGGTCCTCAGCTTGGCCTCATCAGGATCTGGTGAATCTACTCCTCACTTAGGCCTCGTCTGGACCTTGTGACTCTTTTCCCACCTGGCATCAATGGGACATGGTTACTCTGTTCCCCACCTGGGCCTCACCTGGACATGATAACTTTGCTCCACACTTTGGCCTCAACTGGTCCTGATGACTCTGGTCCCTCAACCTAGGCCTCAATCTGGAACTGGTGACTCTGGTCTCCACCTGGGTCTCACCTGGACCTGGTGACTCTCGTTCCCACATGAACCACACCTGGACCTGGTGACTGTGGTGTTCTTGTAGACTCACATTTACCTGGTGACTCCGGTCCCCACTAGGGACTCACCTTGATCTGGTGACTGTGGCCTGCAGGTTGGCCTCACCTGGACCTGGTGAGTGGGGTTGCCACCTGGGACTCACCCATACCTGGTGACTCAGGTCCCCACGTGTGCCTCTTGGACCTGGTGAATCTGGTCCTTACCTGGTCCTCTCCCAGACCCGGGGACTCTGGTCCCCACCTGGGCCTCACCTGGACCTGGTGAATCTGGTCCCCATCTGGGCCTCATGCAGTCCTGGTGAGTTTGTTCCCCACCTGGACCTGATTGCTGTGGACTCTTTCTTCTCCTCACCTGGAACTGGTGACTCTGATCCTATATGCACGTCACCCAGACCTGGGTACTCTGGTTCTCACGTGGGCATCATTGGTACCTGGTGAGACTGTTCCACACCTGAACCTCACCTGCACTTGATGACTCTGGAACCACTCTGGGCCTCACCCTGACCTGGTGACTCTGGTCCCCATCTGGATGTCACTTGGACCAGGTGATTCTGGTACCCCTCTAGTCCTCAACCAGATCTGGTGACTCTGGTCCTCAACTGGGCCTCACCTGGACTTAGTCAATATGCTCCAACTGGGCCTCATTTGGACCTGGTGACTCTGGTTCTACCTGGGCATCATCGGGACATGGTTGCTCTATACCCACTTGGAGTGACCTGATCCTGATAACTCTGGTCCTGACTTTGGCCTCTTCTGTACCAGGTTACTCTGGCTCCACCTGGGCCTCACCTGAAACTGGTGACTATGATCCTAAGCATGGCCTCACCTGACCTGGTGACTGTGGTTCCCATTGGGACCTCACCTGGACCTCATGTCTCTAGTCCCACTTGGGCCTCACCAGGACCTGGTGTCTCTGCTACCCACCTGGGTAGCATCAGGATATTGTTACACTGTTCACTAACAGTGACCCAGCCGGACCTATTAACTCTGGTCTTCACCTGGGCCACACCTGGACATGGTGACACTGTTTCCCACCTGGGTCTCACCTGGACATGGTGAGTGGGATCCCCACCTGGTCCTCACGTATAACTGGTGATTCTCGTTCCCACATGGAGATCATGTAGACCTGTTGGCCGCAGTATTTCTAGAATCTTTTTTTTTTTTTTTTTTTTTATTCATGATAGTCACACAGAGAGAGACAGAGAGGCAGAGACACAGGCAGAGGGAGAAACAGGCTCCATGCAGGGATCCCGACGTGGGATTCGATCCCGGGTCTCCAGGATCGCGCCCCGGGCCAAAGGCAGGGCCAAACCGCTGCGCCACCCAGGGATCCCTAGAATCTTTTTTTTTAATTTTTATTTATTTATGATAGTCACAGAGAGAGAGAGAGGCAGAGACACAGGCAGAGGGAGAAGCAGGCTCCATGCACCGGGAGCCCGACCTGGGATTCGATGCCGGGTCTCCAGGATCGCTCCCTGGGCCAAAGGCAGGCGCCAAACCGCTGCGCCACCCAGGGATCCCATGTGTTTCTAGCTTCTCATGTACCTCGTGACTCTGGTCCCCACCAGTGCCTCACCGGGACCTGGTGAGTTTGGTTGCCACCTGCACCACACCTGGACCTGGTGATTCTGGTCTGCACCTGAGACTACCCTGGATCTTGTGACTGTGGTCCCCACCTGGGCTTCACCTGGATTTCGGGACTCCGGTCCCCATCTGGGCCTCACCTGGCCCTGTTGACCATGGTCCTCCACTGGGCAAAATTGTGACCCATTGACTGTGTTCCACAACTGGGCCTCACATGGACCAGGTGACTCTGGTCCCCCTCTGGGTCTCACCGTGCCCTAGTGACTGTGAACCCCACTTTGGCCTGACTTCGACCTGCTGAACCTGGTTGCCTCCTGCCCCTGACCTCGAACTGTTGACTCTGGTTCTTTCAAGGGCCTCCCCTGTACCTGATGATCCTGGTTCCACCTGGGCCTCACCTGGACATGGTGACTCTGGTCACCACCGGGGACTCACCTGGACCTGATTACTGTGTTCCACACCTGAACCTGATTGCTGTGGACACTTTCTTTGCCTCACCTGGAACTGGTGACTCTGATCCTATCTGCGCGTCACCCAGATCCGTCACTCTGGTCCTCACCTGTGGACCATTATGACCTGGACACTGTGTTCCACACCTGAGCCTCACCTGGACATGATGATTCTGGAGCCTCTCTAGGCCTCACCCTGACATGGTGACTCTGGTCCCCATCTGGATTTCACCTGGACCAGGTGATTCTGGTACCCCTCTAGGCCTCAACCAGATCTGGTGACACTCTTCCTCAACTGGGACTCACCTGGACTTAGTGAATATGCTCCATCTGGGCCTCAATTGGACCTGGTGACTCTTGTCTCTTCCTGGGCATCATCAGGACTTGGCTCCACTGCATGACTGCAGGTTGTCCTCACCTGGACCTGGTAACTCTGTTCCCTACCTGGGCATCATCGGGACATGGTTCCACTGCATGGCCTGCAGGTTGGCCTCACCTGGACCTGGTAACTCTAGTCCCTACCTGGGCATCATCGGGACATGGTTCCTCTGCATGGCCTGCAGGTTGCCCTCACCTGGACCTGGTGAGTGGGGTTGACACCTCGGCCTCACCCATGCCTTGTGACACAGGTCCCCACGTGGGTCTCACTTGGACCTGGTGAATCTGGTCGTTACCTGGACCTCACCCGGAACTGGTAACTCTGGTCACCACCTGGGAATAACCTGGACCTGGTGAATCTGGTCCCCATCTGGGCCTCATCCAGTCCTGGTGACTTTGTTCCCCACCTGGGCCTGATTGCTGTGGACTTCTTCTTGGCCTCACCTTGAACTGGTGACTCGGATCCTAACTGGGTCTCACCCAGATCTGGTGACTCTGGCCTCACCTGTGGACCATTATGACCTGGATACTTTGTTACACACCTGAGCCTCACCTGGACATGATGACTCTGGATACCCTCTGAGCCTCAGCCTGAGATGGTGACTCTGATCCCCATCTGGATGTCACCTAGACCAGGTGAATCTGGTACCCCTCTAGGCCTCAACTTGACCTGGTGACTCTGGTCCCACCTGGGCCTAAACAGGACCTGTTGTCTCTGGTATCCACCTGGGTAGCATCAGGATATGGTTACACTGTTCACTAACAGTGACCCAGCCGGACCTATTAACTCTGGGTTCACCTGGGCCACACCTAGATATGGTGACACTGGTTCCCACCTGGGTCTCACCTGGACATGGTGAGTCGGATCCCCACCTGGTCCTCACCTGTAACTGGGAATTCTCGTTCCCACATGGACATGATGTGGACCTGGTGGCTGCAGTGTTTCTAGCTTCTCATGTACCTCGTGACTCTGGTCCCCACCAGGGCCTCACAGGAACCTGTTGAGTGTGGTTGCCACCTGCACCTCACCTGGACCTGGTGATTCTGGCCTGCACCTGAGAATACCCTGGATCTGGTGACTGTGGTCCCGATCTGGTCTTCACTTGGATTTGACTCTCCAGTCCCCATATCTGGCTCACCTGGCCCTGTTGACCATGGTCCTCAACTGGGCAAAATTGGAACTCAGTGACTGTGTTCCACAACTGGACATCACCTGGACCAGGTGACTCTGGTCCCCCTCTGGGTCTCACCGTGCCCTTGTGACTGTGAACCCCACTTTGGCCTGACTTCGAGCTGCTGACCCTGGTTGCCACCTGCCCCTGACCTCAAAATGTTGACTCTGGTACTTTCAAGGGCCTCCCCTCTACCTGGTGATCCTGGTCCCCACCTGGGTCTCACCTGGACGTGGTGACCCTTGTCACCACCGGGGACTCACCTGGACCTGCTTACTGTGTTCCACACCTGGGCCTCAAGTACACCTCTTGACCATGGTCCCCAAGCACGCCTCACATGGACCTGTTGCCTCTGATTCCCACCGGGTACTCACGTTTACCTGGTAACTCTGGTCCTCACCTGGGCCTAATCTGGACCTAGTGACTCTGGTCCCCACCTGGACTTCACCTGGATCTGGTGACTCTGGTCCCCACCTGGACCTCACCTGGATCTGGTGACTCTGGTCCTCACTTTGGCCTCACCTGGACCTGGTGTCTCTCGTCCCACTTTGACCAAACTCAGAACTGCTGAATCTTGCCCCACCTAAGCCGCACCCACACCTGGTGACTCTTGTCCCCAACTATGCCTCAATTCGACCTGATGAATCTAGTCCTCACGTGGGCCTCACATGGACCTGGGACTCAGCTGGATAGAGTAGCTCTGGCTCCCACAAGGGGCTCACCTGTTACTGCTGACTGTGGTCTTATTCTATGCCTCACCAGTACCTAGTTATTCTGTTCCACATCTGGGCCTGCATGTCGCTAGTGACTCTGGTCCTCACCCAGGCATCATTGGGACCTGGATACTCTATTCCACATCTGGGTCTCACTTTGACCAGGGATTTCTGGTCCCATTTTGGGCCTCAAACTAAATGGTTACCCTGGTTCCCCCTCTGGTCCTCACCCTTACTTGGTGACTCTGGTCACCCCTTGGGCTTCACTTGGGCCTGGTGAGTCTGGTCTTTAGCTGGTCCTCACCTGGATCTGGTGATTGGTCGCCACCTGGGCCTACCTGGACTTGGTGAATCCTGTTGCCACCTGCGCCTCAAATGGACCTGTGACTGTGGTCCCACCTGGACCTCACCTGGATCTTGTGGCTCTGGTTCCCATATGGGGCTCTCCTTTACCTGGTTCCTGTGATCTCCATCTGGCCTCCCCTGGAACACAATGACTCTGATCCATATTTGGGCCTCTCCTGGACCTGTTGACTCTGGTCCATCCCTGGGCATCATTAGGACCTGGATACTCTCTTATATACCTGGGCCTCATCTGGACCTGGTGACTGTGGTCCCACCTGGGCCTCACCTGGATGAGGTGACTGGTTCCCACAGGGACCTCTCCTGGACCTGGTGACTGAGGTCCTCATATGGGCATCATGGGACCTGGGTTCTCAGTTCCACATCGGGGCCTCACTTCGACCTAGTGATTCTCGGCCCCTCTGGGCCTCACCCTGACGTGGTGACTCTGGTCCCCACCTGGATATCACCAGAACCGGGTGAATCTGGTCCCCATCTGGGACTCAACCGGACCTGGGGACACTGTTCCTCAACTGGGCCTCAACAGGACCTGGTGAATCTACTCCTCACTTAGGCCTCTTCTGGACCTTGTGACTCTTCCCACCTGGCATCAATGGGAAATGGTTATTCTGTTCCCCACCTGGGCCTCAACTGGACATGATAACTTTGCTCCACACTTTGGCCTCAACTGGTCCTGATGACTCTGGTCCCCCCACCTAGGCCTCAATCTGGACCTTGTGACTGTGGTCCCCACCTGGGTCTCACCTGGATCTGGTGACTCTCGTTCCCACATGAACCACACCTGGACCTGGTGACTGTGGTCTTCTGGTAGACTCACATTTACATGGTGACTCTGGTCCCCGCTACGGCCTCACCTGTATCTGGTGACTCTGGCCAGCAGGTTTGCCTCACCTGGACCTGGTGAGTGGGGTCGCCACCTGGGCCTCACCCATACCTGGTGACTCAGGTCCCCACGTGGGCCTCTTCTACCTGGTGAATCTGGTCCTTACTTGGTCCTTTCCTAGACCCGGGGACACTGGTCATCACCTGGGCTTCACCTAGACCTGGTGAATCTGGTCCCCATCTGAGCCTCACCCAGTCCTGGTGACTTTGTTCCCCACCTGGACCTGATTGCTGTGATCTCTTTCTTGGCCTCACCTGGAACTGGTGACTCTGATCCTATCTGCGCGTCACCCAGACCTGGTGACTCTGGTCCTCACCAGGGCATCATTGGTACCTGGTGACTCTGTTCCACAACTGAGCCTCACCTGGACATGAGGCTCTGGACTCTCGAACCACTCTGGGCCTAACCCTGCCTGCTGACTCTGGTCTCCATCTGGCTGTCACCTGGACCAGGTGATTCTGGTACCCCTCTCTGCCTCAACCACTTCTGTTGACTCTGGTCCTCAACTGGGCCTCACCTGGAGCTAGTGAATATGCTCCATCTGGGCCTCCTTTGGACCTGGTGACTCTGGTCCCTATCTGGGCATCATCGGGACATGGTTCCTCTGCATGGCCTGCAGGTTGGCCTCACCTGGACCTGGTGAGTGGCGTTGTCACCTTGGCCTCACCCAAGCCTGGTGACACAGGTCCCCACGTGGGTCTCACTTGGACCTTGTGAATCAGGTCTTACCTGGTCCTCACCCGGAACTCCTAACTCGGGTCACCACTTGGGAATCACATGAACCTGGTTAATCTGGTCCCCATCTGGTCCTCATCCAGTCCTGGTGACATTATCAACCCACCTGGACTTGATTGCTGTAGACTCCTTCTTGGCCTCACCTGGAACTGGTGACTCTGAATCTAACTGGGCCTCACCCATATCTGGTGACTCTGGTCCTCACCTATGGACCATTATGACCTGGATACTCTGTTCCACACCTGAGCCTCACCCTGACATGATGACTCTGGTCCCCATCCGGATGTCACCTAGACTAGGTGAATCTGGTATCCCTCTAGGCGTCAACTTGACCTGGTGACTCTGGTCCTCAACTGGGCCTCACGGGGACCTAGTGAACATGCTCCCCACCTGTGCCTCATCTGTACCTGGTGACTCTGGTTCTATCTGGGCATCATCGAGACATGGTTACTCTATTCCCCACTGGGACTGACCTAATCCTGGTAACTCTGGTCTTGACTTTGTCCTCTTCTGTACCAGGTGACTGTGGCTCCACCTGGGCCTCACCTGTAACTGGTGACTCTGATCCTAAGCATGGCCTCACCTGACCTGGTGACTGTGGTTCCCATCGGGACCTCACCTGGACCTCATGTCTCCGGTCCCACCTGGGCCTTACCAGGACCTGGTGTCTCTGGTACCCACATGGGTAGCATCAGGATATGGTTACACTGTTCACTAACAGTGACACAGCCGGACCTATTAACTCTAGTCTTCACCTGGGCCACACCTGGACATGGTGACACTGGTTCCCACATGGGCCTCACCTGGACATTGTAAGTCGGATCCCCACCTGGTCCTCACCTGTAACTGGAGATTCTCGTTCCCACATGGACATCATGTGGACCTGGTGGCTGCAGTGTTTCTAGGTTCTCATGTAACTCGTGACTCTGGTCCCCACCAGGGCCTCACCGGGACCTGGTGAGTGTGGTTGCCACCTGCACCTCACCTGGACCTGGTGATTCTGGTCTGCACCTGAGGCTACCCTGGATCTGGTGACTGTGGTCCCCACCTGGGCTTCAACTGGAATTGGGGACCCCGGTCCCCATCTGGGCCTCACCTGGCCCTTTTGACCATGGTCCTCAACTGGGCAAAATTTGGGACCCGGTGTCTGTGTTCCACAACTGGACCTCACCTGGACAGGTGTCTCTGGTCCCCCTCTGGGTCTCACCGTGCCCTAGTGACTGTGAACCCACTTTGGCCTGACTTCGAGCTGCTGACCCTGGTTGCCACCTGCGCCTGACCTCGAACTGTTGACTCTGGTTCTTTCAAGAGCCTCCCCTGGACCTGGTGATCCAGGTCCCCACCTGGGCCTCACCTGGACGTGGTGACCCTTGTCACCACTGGGGACTCACCTGGACCTGGTTACAGTGTTCCACACCTGGGCCTCAAGTAGACCTGTTGACCATGGTCCCCAAGCTGGCCTCACATGGACCTGTTGCCTCTGATCCCCACCGGGGCCTCACGTGTACCTGGTAACTCTGGTCCTCACCTGGGCCTCATCTGCACCTAGTGACTCTGCTCCCCACCTGGGCTTCACCTCGATCTGGTGACTGGTCCCCACCGGGACTTGACCTGGATCTGGTGACTCTGGTCCCCACCTGGACCTCTCCTGGACCTGGCGACTCTCTTTCCAACATGCACCTCACCTGGATCTGGTGACTCTGGTCCTCAGTTTGGCCTCACCTTGACCTGGTGACTCAGGTCCTCATATGGGCATCATGGAACCTGGTTTCTCAGTTCCTCATCGGGGCCTCACCTGGACCTAGTGATTCTCGTCCCCCTCTGGGCTTCTCTCTGACGTGGTGACTCTGGTCCCCACCTGGATATCACCAGAACCGGGTGACTCTGGTCCCCCTCTGGGACTCACCCGGAGCTGGGGACACTGGTCCTAAACTGGGCCTCAACAGCACTTGGTGAATCTACTCTTCAATTTGACCTCATCTGTACCTGTGACTCTTTTCCCACCTGGCATCAATGGGACATGATTTCTCTGTTCCACACCTGGGGCTCACCTGGACATGATAACTTTGCTCCACACTTTGGCCTCAACTGGTCCTGATGACTCTGGTTCCCCCACCTAGGCCTCAATCTGGACCTGGTGACTGTGGTCCCCACCTGGGTCTCACCTGGACCTGGTGACTCTCGTTCCCACATAAACTAAACCTGGACCTGGTGACTGTGGTGTACTTGTAGACTCACATTTTCGTGGTGACTCCGGTACCCACTAGGGCCTCACCTGGATCTGGTGACTCTGGCCTGCAGGTTGGGCTCGCCTGGACCTGGTGAGTGGGGTTGACACCTGGGCCTCACCCATACCTGGTGACTCAGGTCTCCACGTGGGCCTCTTGGACCTGGTGAATCTTGTTCTTACCTGGTCCTTTCCCAGGCCCGGGGACTCTGGTCACCACCTGGTTCTCACCTGGACCTGGTGAATCTGGTCCCCATCTGTGCCTCACCCAGTCCTGGTGACTTTTTTCCCCACCTGGACCTGATTGCTGTGGACTCTTTCTTGGCCTCACCTGAAACGGGTGAATCTGATCGTATCTGAGTGTCACCCAAACCTGGTGACTCTGGTCCTCAACTACCCATCATTGGTACCTGGAGACTCTGATCCACACCTGAGCCTCACCTGAACATGATGACACTGGAACCCCTCTGGGCCTCACCCTGACCTGGTGACCCTGGTCCCCATCTGGATGTCACCTGGACCTGGTGATTCTTGCACCCCTCTAGGACTCAACCAGATCTGGTGACTCTGGTCCTCAAATGGGCCTCACCTGGACCTAGTGAATATGCTCCATCTGGGCCTCATCCGGACCTGGTGACTCTGGTCCCTACCTGGGCATCATCGGGACATGGTTACTCTATTCCACACTGGGAATGACCTGATCCTGGTAACTCTGGTCCTCTCTTTGGACTCTTCTGTACCAGGTAACTCTGGCTCCACCTGGGCCTCACCTGTAACTGGTGACTCTGATCCTACGCATGGCCTCATCTGACCTGGTGACTGTGCTTCCCATCGGGACCTCACCTGGACCTCATGTCTCCGGTCCCACCTGGGCCTTACCAGGACCTAGTGTCTCTGGTACGCACATGGGTAGCATCAGGATATGGTTACACTGTTCACTAACAGTGACCCAGCCGGACCTATTAGCTCTGGGCTTCACCTGGGCCACACCTGGACATGGTGACACTGGTTCCCACCTGGGTCTCACCTGGACATGGTGAGTCGGATCCCCACCTGGTCCTCACGTGTAACTGGTGATTCTCGTTCCCACATGGACTCATGTGGAACTGGTGGCTGCAGTGTTTTGAGCTTCTCATGTACCTCTTGACTCTGGTCCCCACCAGGGCCTCACCGGGACCTGGTGAATCTGGTCCCCATCTGGGCCATACCCAGTCCTGGTGACTTTGTTCCCCACCTGGACCTGATTGCTGTGGACTCATTCTTGGCCTCACCTGAAACGGGTGACTCTGATCCTATCTGCGCTTCACCTAGACCTGGTGACTCTGGTCCTCACCTGGGCATCATTGGTACCTGGTGACTCTGTTCCACACCTGAGCCTCACCTGGATATCATGACTCTGGAACCTCTCTGGGCATCAACCTGACCTGGTGACTCTGGTCCCCATATGGAAGTCACCTGGACCAGGGGAGTCTGGTACCCCTCTGGGCCTCAACCAGGTCTGGTGACTCTGGTCCTCAACTGGGCCTCACCTGGACCTAGTGAATATGCTCCATCTGGGCCTCATTTGGACCTGGTGACTCTGGTACCTACCTGGGCATCATCGGGACATGTTCCACTGCATGATTGCAGGTTGGCCTCACCTGGACCTGGTAACTCTGGTCCCTACCTGGGCATCATCGGGACATGGTTCCACTGCATGGCCTGTAGGTTGGCCTCACCTGGACCTGGTAACTATCGTCCCTACCTGGGCATCATTGGGACCTGGTTCCTCTGCATGGCCTGGAGGTTGGCATCACCTGGACCTGGTGAGTGGGTTTGTCACCTGGGCCTCACCCAAGCTTGGTGACACAGGTCCCCACGTGGGCCTCACTTGGACCTGGTGAATCTGGTCCTTACCTGTTGGTCACCTGGAACTGGTAACTCTGGTCACCACCTGGGAATCACCTGGTCCTGGTGAATCTGGTCCCCATCTGTGCCTCACCCAGTCCTGTTGACTTTCTTCCCCACCTGGACCTGATTGCTGTGGACTCCTTTTTGGCCTCACCTGGAACTGGTGACTCTGATCCTAACTGGGCCTCACCAAGATCTCGTGACTCTGGTCCTCACCTGTGGAACATTATGACCTGGATACTCTGTTCCACACCTGAGCCTCACCTGGATATGATGACTCTGGATCCCATCTGGGCCTCAGCCTGACATGGGGACTCTGATCCCCATCTGGATGTCACCAGACCAGGTGAATCTGGTACCCCTCTAGGCCTCAACTAGACCTGGTAACTCTGACCTCAACTGGGCCTCAACGGGACCTAGTGAACATGCTCCCCACCTGCGCCACATCTGGACCTGGTGACTCTGATTCTACCTGGGCATCATCGGGACATGGTTACTCTATTCCCACTTGGAGTGACCTGATCCTGGTAACTCTGGTCCTGACTTTGGCCTCTTCTGTACCAGGTGACTCTGGCTCCACCTGGGCCTCACCTGTAACTTGTGACTCTGATCCTAAGCATGGCTTCACCTGACCTGGTGACTGTGGTTCCCATCGGGACCTCACCTGGACCTCATGTCTCTGGTCCCATTTTGGCCTCACAAGGACCTGGTGTCTCTGCTATCCACCTGGGTAGCATTAGGATATGGTTACACTGTTCACTAACAGTGACCCAGCCGGACCTATTAACTCTGGTCTTTACCTCGGCCACACCTGGACATGGTCACACTTGTTCCCACCTGGGTCTCACCTGGACATGGTGAGTCGTATCCCCACCTGGTCCTCGCCTGTAACTGGTGATTCTCGTTCCCACATGGAGATCATGTGGACCTGATGGCCGCAGTGTTTCTAGCTTCTTTTTTTTTTAATTTTTATTTATTTATGATAGTCACAGAGAGAGAGAGAGGCAGAGACACAGGCAAAGGGAGAAGCTGGCTCCATGCACCGGGAGCCCGACGTGGGATTCGATCCCTGGTCTCCAGGATCGCGCCCTGGGCCAAAGGCAGGCGCCAAACCGCTGCGCCACCCAGGGATCCAATGTGTTTCTAGCTTCTCATGTACCTCGTAACTCTGTTCCCCACCAGTGCCTCACCGGGACCTGGTGAGTTTGGTTGCCACCTGCACCACACCTGGAACTGGTGATTCTGGTCTGCACCTGAGACTACCCTGGATCTGGTGACTGTGGTCCCCACCTGGGCTTCACCTGGATTTCGGGACTCCGGTCCCCATCTGGGTCTGACCTGGCCCTGTTGACCATGGTCCTCAACTGGGCAAAATTGTGACTCGTTGACTGTGTTCCACAACTGGACCTCACCTGGACCAGGTGACTCTGGTCCCCCTCTGGGTCTCACCGTGCCCTAGTAACTGTGAACCCCACTTTGGTCTTACTTCGACCTGCTGAACCTGCTTGCTACCTGCCCCTGACATCGAAATGTTGACTCTGGTTCTTTCAAGGGCCTCCCCTGTACCTGGCGATCCTGGTGTCCACCTTGTCCTCACTTGCACGTGGTGACTCTTGTCCCCAACGGGGACTCACCTGGACCTGCTTACTGTGTTCCACACCTGCGTCTCAAGTGGACCTGTTGACCATGGTCCCCAAGCCGGACTCACATGGACCTGTTGCCTCTGATCTCCACCGGCTCCTCACGTGTACCTGGTAACTTTGGTCCTCACCTGGGCCTCATCTGGACCTAGTGACTCTGGTCCCCACCTGGGCTTCACCTCGATCTGGTGACTCTGGTCCCCACCTGGACTTCACCTGGATCTAGTGACTGTGGTCCCAACCTGGTCCTCTCCTGGACCTGGTGACTCTCTTTCCAACATGGACCTCACCTGGATCTGGTGTCTCTGGTCCTCACTTTGGCTTCACCTGGACCTGGTGTCTCTCGTCCCCACTTGGACCTAACTCAGAACTGCTGATTCTTTCCCCACCTAGGCCGCACACAGACCTGGTGACACTTGTCCCCAGCTATGCCTCAATTAGACCTGATGAATCCGGTCCTCACATGGGCTTCACATGGACCTGGGACTCAGCTGGATAGAGTGGCTCTGGTTCGCACAAGGGGCTCACCTGATACTGGTGACTGTGGTCTTATTCTATGCCTCACCAGGACCTAGTGATTCTGTTCGCCATCTAGGCCTGCATGGCCCTAGTGACTCTGGTCCTCACCCAGGCATCATTCGGAACTGGATACTCTATTCCACTCCTGGGCCTCTCTTTCACCAGAGTCCTTTGGTCCCATTCTGGGCCTCAAACTAAACTGGTTACACTGTTTTCCCCTCTGGACCTCACCCTTACCTGGTGACACTGGTCACCCCTTGGGCTTCACCTGGGCCTGGTGATTCTTGTCCTTAGCTGGTCCGCACCTGGATCTGGTGACTGGTCGCCACCTGGGCCTCACCTGGACTTGGTGAATCATGTTGCCACCTGCGCCTCACCTGGACCTTGTGACTGTGGTCCCACCTGGACTTCACCAGGATCTGGTGGCTCTGATTCCCATATGGGGCTCTCCTGGACCTGGTTCCTGTGGTCTCCATCTGGCCTCACCTGGAACACAATGACTCTGATCCATATTTGGGCCTCTCCTGGACCTCTAGTCTCTGTTACGTAATTGGTCATCATTGGGACCTGGATATTCTCTTATATACCTGGGCCTCACCTGGACCTGTTGACTCTGGTCACACCTGGGCCTCACCTGGACCTCCTGACTGTGGTCCCACCTGGGCCTCCCCGAGACGAGATGACTGGTTCCCACTGGGACCTCACCTGGACCTGGTGACTGAGGTCCTCATATGGGCATCATGGGACCTGGTTTCTCAGTTCCACATCGGGGCCTCACCTGGACCTAGTGATTCTCGTCCCCCTCTCGGCCTCACCCTGACGTGGAGACTCTGGTCCCCACCTGGATATACCAGAACCGGGTGACTCTGGTCCCCCTCTAGGACTCATCCGGACCTGGGGACACTGGTCCTCAACTGGGCCTCAACAGGCCCTGGTGAATCTACTCCTCACTTAGGCCTCGTCTGGACCTTGTGACTCTTTTCCCACCTGGCATCAATGGGATATGGTTACTCTGTTCCCCACCTGGGCCTCACTTGGACATGATATCTTTGCTCCATACTTTGGTCTCAACTGGTCCTGATGACTCTGGTCCCCCCACCTAGGCCTCAATCTGGACCTGGTGACTGTTGTCCTCACCTGGGTCTCACCTGGACCTGGTGACTCTCGTTCCCACATGAACCACACCTGGACCTGGTGACTGTGGTGTTCTTATAGACTCATATTTACCTGGTCACTCCGGACCCCACTATGGCCTCACCTGGATCTGATGACTTTGTCCTGCAGGTTGGCCTCACCTGGACCTGTTGAGTGGGGTTCCCACCTTGGCCACACCCATACCTGGTGACTCAGGTCCCCACGTGGGCCTCTTGGATCTGGTGAATCTGGTCCTTACCTGGTCCTCTCCCAGACCTGGGGACTCTGGTTAATACCTGGACCTCACCTGGACCTGGTGAATCTGGTCTCCATCTGGGCCTCACCCAGTCCTGGTGACTTTGTTCCCCACCTGGACCTGATTGCTGTGGACTCTTTCTTGGCCTCATCTGGAACTGGTGACTCTGATCCTATCTGCGCGTTACCCAGATCTGGTGACTCTGGTCCTCACCTTGGCATCACTGGTACCTGCTTACTCTGTTCCACACTTGAGCCTCACCTGGACATGACTACTCTGGAACCTCCCTGGGGTCACCCTGACACGGTGACTCTGGTCCCCATCTGGAAGTCACCGAGACCAGGTGAATCTTGTACACCCCTTGGCGACAACTTGCCCTGGTGACTCTGGTCCTCAACTGGGCCTCACCGGGACCTAGTGAACATGCTCCCCAACTGCGCCTCATCTGGACCTGGTGACTCTGGTTCTACCTGGGCTTCATCGGGACATTGTTACTCTGTTCCCCACTGGGACTGACCTGATCCTGGTAACTCTGCTCCTGACTTTGGCCTCTTCTGTACCAGGTTATTCTGGCTCGACCTGGGCGTCACTTGTAACTCGTGACTCTGATCCTAAGCATGGCCTCAGCTGAAATGGTGACTGTGGTTCCCATCGGGACCTCACCTGGACCTCATGTCTCTGGTCCCTCCTGGGCCTCACCAGGACCTGGTGTCTCTTGTACCCACCTGGGTAGCATCAGGATATGGTTACACTGTTCACTATCAGTGACCCACCCGGACCTATTAACTCTGGTCTTCACAAGGGCCACACCTGGACATGCTGACACTGGTTCCCACCTGGGTTTCACCTGGACATGGTGAGTCGGATCCCCACGTGGTCCTCACGTGTAACTGGTGATTCTCGTTCCCACATGGACATGATGTGGACCTGATGGCTTCAGTGTTTCTAGCCTCTCATGTACCTAGTGACTCTGGTCCCCACCAGGGTCTCACCGGGACCTAGTGTGTGTGGTCGCCACCTGTACCTCACCTGGACCCGGTGATTCTGGTCTACACCTGAGACTCCCCTGGATCTGGTGACTGTGGTCCCCACCTGGGCTTCACCTGGATTTCAGGACTCCGGTCCCCATCTGGGTCTGACCTGGCCCTGTTGACCATGGTCCTCAACTGGGCAAAATTGTGACCCGTTGACTGTGTTCCACAACTGGACCCCACCTGGACCAGGTGACTCTGGTCCCCCTCTGGGTCTCACCGTGCCCTAGTAACTGTGAACCCCACTTTGGTCTTACTTCGACCTCCTGAACCTGCTTGCTACCTGCCCCTGACATCGAAATGTTGACTCTGGTTCTTTCAAGGGCCTCCCCTGTACCTGGCGATCCTGGTGTCCACCTTGCCCTCCCTTGCACGTGGTGACTCTTGTCCCCAACGGGGACTCACCTGGACCTGCTTACTGTGTTCCACACCTGGGCCTCAAGTAGACCTGTTGACCATGGTCCCCAAGCCGTCCTCACATGGACCTGTTGCCTCTGAACCCCACCGGGGCCTCACGTGTACCTGGTAACTCTGGTCCTCACCTGGGCATCATTGGTACCTGGTGACTCTGTTCCACACCTGAGGCTCCCCTGGACATGATGACTCTGGAACCTCTCTGGGCATCAACCTGACCTGGTGACTCTGGTCCCCATATGGATGTCACCTGGACCAGGGAATCATGGTACTTCTCTGGGCTTCAACCAGGTCTGGTGATTCTGGTCCTCACCTGGGCCTAACCTGGACCTAGTGATTATGCTCCATCTGGGCTTCATTTGGACCTGGTGACTCTGGTCCCTACCTGGGCATCATCGGAAATGGTTCCACTGCATGGCCTGTAGGTTGGCCTCACCTGGACCTGGTAACTCTCGTCCTTACCTGGGCATCATTGGGACCTGGTTCCTATGTATGGCCTGCAGTTTGGCCTCACCTGGACCTGGTGAGTGGGTTTGTCACCTGGGCCTCACCCATGCCAGTGACACAGGTCCCCACGTGGGCCTCACTTGGACCTGGTGAATCTGGTCCTTACCTGTTGGTCACCTGGAACTGGTAACTCTGGTCACCACCTGGGAATCACCTGGTCCTGGTGAATCTGGTCCCCATCTGTGCCTCACCCAGTCCTGTTGACTTTCTTCCCCACCTGGACCTGATTGCTGTGGACTCCTTTTTGGCCTCACCTGGAACTGGTGACTCTGATCCTAACTGGGCCTCACCAAGATCTCGTGACTCTGGTCCTCACCTGTGGAACATTATGACCTGGATACTCTGTTCCACACCTGAGCCTCACCTGGATATGATGACTCTGGATCCCATCTGGGCCTCAGCCTGACATGGGGACTCTGATCCCCATCTGGATGTCACCAGACCAGGTGAATCTGGTACCCCTCTAGGCCTCAACTAGACCTGGTAACTCTGACCTCAACTGGGCCTCAACGGGACCTAGTGAACATGCTCCCCACCTGCGCCACATCTGGACCTGGTGACTCTGATTCTACCTGGGCATCATCGGGACATGGTTACTCTATTCCCACTTGGAGTGACCTGATCCTGGTAACTCTGGTCCTGACTTTGGCCTCTTCTGTACCAGGTGACTCTGGCTCCACCTGGGCCTCACCTGTAACTTGTGACTCTGATCCTAAGCATGGCTTCACCTGACCTGGTGACTGTGGTTCCCATCGGGACCTCACCTGGACCTCATGTCTCTCGTCCCATTTTGGCCTCACAAGGACCTGGTGTCTCTGCTATCCACCTGGGTAGCATTAGGATATGGTTACACTGTTCACTAACAGTGACCCAGCCGGACCTATTAACTCTGGTCTTTACCTCGGCCACACCTGGACATGGTCACACTTGTTCCCACCTGGGTCTCACCTGGACATGGTGAGTCGTATCCCCACCTGGTCCTCGCCTGTAACTGGTGATTCTCGTTCCCACATGGAGATCATGTGGACCTGATGGCCGCAGTGTTTCTAGCTTCTTTTTTTTTAATTTTTATTTATTTATGATAGTCACAGAGAGAGAGAGAGGCAGAGACACAGGCAAAGGGAGAAGCTGGCTCCATGCACCGGGAGCCCGACGTGGGATTCGATCCCTGGTCTCCAGGATCGCGCCCTGGGCCAAAGGCAGGCGCCAAACCGCTGCGCCACCCAGGGATCCAATGTGTTTCTAGCTTCTCATGTACCTCGTAACTCTGTTCCCCACCAGTGCCTCACCGGGACCTGGTGAGTTTGGTTGCCACCTGCACCACACCTGGAACTGGTGATTCTGGTCTGCACCTGAGACTACCCTGGATCTGGTGACTGTGGTCCCCACCTGGGCTTCACCTGGATTTCGGGACTCCGGTCCCCATCTGGGTCTGACCTGGCCCTGTTGACCATGGTCCTCAACTGGGCAAAATTGTGACTCGTTGACTGTGTTCCACAACTGGACCTCACCTGGACCAGGTGACTCTGGTCCCCCTCTGGGTCTCACCGTGCCCTAGTAACTGTGAACCCCACTTTGGTCTTACTTCGACCTGCTGAACCTGCTTGCTACCTGCCCCTGACATCGAAATGTTGACTCTGGTTCTTTCAAGGGCCTCCCCTGTACCTGGCGATCCTGGTGTCCACCTTGTCCTCACTTGCACGTGGTGACTCTTGTCCCCAACGGGGACTCACCTGGACCTGCTTACTGTGTTCCACACCTGCGTCTCAAGTGGACCTGTTGACCATGGTCCCCAAGCCGGACTCACATGGACCTGTTGCCTCTGATCTCCACCGGCTCCTCACGTGTACCTGGTAACTTTGGTCCTCACCTGGGCCTCATCTGGACCTAGTGACTCTGGTCCCCACCTGGGCTTCACCTCGATCTGGTGACTCTGGTCCCCACCTGGACTTCACCTGGATCTAGTGACTGTGGTCCCAACCTGGTCCTCTCCTGGACCTGGTGACTCTCTTTCCAACATGGACCTCACCTGGATCTGGTGTCTCTGGTCCTCACTTTGGCTTCACCTGGACCTGGTGTCTCTCGTCCCCACTTGGACCTAACTCAGAACTGCTGATTCTTTCCCCACCTAGGCCGCACACAGACCTGGTGACACTTGTCCCCAGCTATGCCTCAATTAGACCTGATGAATCCGGTCCTCACATGGGCTTCACATGGACCTGGGACTCAGCTGGATAGAGTGGCTCTGGTTCGCACAAGGGGCTCACCTGATACTGGTGACTGTGGTCTTATTCTATGCCTCACCAGGACCTAGTGATTCTGTTCGCCATCTAGGCCTGCATGGCCCTAGTGACTCTGGTCCTCACCCAGGCATCATTCGGAACTGGATACTCTATTCCACTCCTGGGCCTCTCTTTCACCAGAGTCCTTTGGTCCCATTCTGGGCCTCAAACTAAACTGGTTACACTGTTTTCCCCTCTGGACCTCACCCTTACCTGGTGACACTGGTCACCCCTTGGGCTTCACCTGGGCCTGGTGATTCTTGTCCTTAGCTGGTCCGCACCTGGATCTGGTGACTGGTCGCCACCTGGGCCTCACCTGGACTTGGTGAATCATGTTGCCACCTGCGCCTCACCTGGACCTTGTGACTGTGGTCCCACCTGGACTTCACCAGGATCTGGTGGCTCTGATTCCCATATGGGGCTCTCCTGGACCTGGTTCCTGTGGTCTCCATCTGGCCTCACCTGGAACACAATGACTCTGATCCATATTTGGGCCTCTCCTGGACCTCTAGTCTCTGTTACGTAATTGGTCATCATTGGGACCTGGATATTCTCTTATATACCTGGGCCTCACCTGGACCTGTTGACTCTGGTCACACCTGGGCCTCACCTGGACCTCCTGACTGTGGTCCCACCTGGGCCTCCCCGAGACGAGATGACTGGTTCCCACTGGGACCTCACCTGGACCTGGTGACTGAGGTCCTCATATGGGCATCATGGGACCTGGTTTCTCAGTTCCACATCGGGGCCTCACCTGGACCTAGTGATTCTCGTCCCCCTCTCGGCCTCACCCTGACGTGGAGACTCTGGTCCCCACCTGGATATACCAGAACCGGGTGACTCTGGTCCCCCTCTAGGACTCATCCGGACCTGGGGACACTGGTCCTCAACTGGGCCTCAACAGGCCCTGGTGAATCTACTCCTCACTTAGGCCTCGTCTGGACCTTGTGACTCTTTTCCCACCTGGCATCAATGGGATATGGTTACTCTGTTCCCCACCTGGGCCTCACTTGGACATGATATCTTTGCTCCATACTTTGGTCTCAACTGGTCCTGATGACTCTGGTCCCCCCACCTAGGCCTCAATCTGGACCTGGTGACTGTTGTCCTCACCTGGGTCTCACCTGGACCTGGTGACTCTCGTTCCCACATGAACCACACCTGGACCTGGTGACTGTGGTGTTCTTATAGACTCATATTTACCTGGTCACTCCGGACCCCACTATGGCCTCACCTGGATCTGATGACTTTGTCCTGCAGGTTGGCCTCACCTGGACCTGTTGAGTGGGGTTCCCACCTTGGCCACACCCATACCTGGTGACTCAGGTCCCCACGTGGGCCTCTTGGATCTGGTGAATCTGGTCCTTACCTGGTCCTCTCCCAGACCTGGGGACTCTGGTTAATACCTGGACCTCACCTGGACCTGGTGAATCTGGTCTCCATCTGGGCCTCACCCAGTCCTGGTGACTTTGTTCCCCACCTGGACCTGATTGCTGTGGACTCTTTCTTGGCCTCATCTGGAACTGGTGACTCTGATCCTATCTGCGCGTTACCCAGATCTGGTGACTCTGGTCCTCACCTTGGCATCACTGGTACCTGCTTACTCTGTTCCACACTTGAGCCTCACCTGGACATGACTACTCTGGAACCTCCCTGGGGTCACCCTGACACGGTGACTCTGGTCCCCATCTGGAAGTCACCGAGACCAGGTGAATCTTGTACACCCCTTGGCGACAACTTGCCCTGGTGACTCTGGTCCTCAACTGGGCCTCACCGGGACCTAGTGAACATGCTCCCCAACTGCGCCTCATCTGGACCTGGTGACTCTGGTTCTACCTGGGCTTCATCGGGACATTGTTACTCTGTTCCCCACTGGGACTGACCTGATCCTGGTAACTCTGCTCCTGACTTTGGCCTCTTCTGTACCAGGTTATTCTGGCTCGACCTGGGCGTCACTTGTAACTCGTGACTCTGATCCTAAGCATGGCCTCAGCTGAAATGGTGACTGTGGTTCCCATCGGGACCTCACCTGGACCTCATGTCTCTGGTCCCTCCTGGGCCTCACCAGGACCTGGTGTCTCTTGTACCCACCTGGGTAGCATCAGGATATGGTTACACTGTTCACTATCAGTGACCCACCCGGACCTATTAACTCTGGTCTTCACAAGGGCCACACCTGGACATGCTGACACTGGTTCCCACCTGGGTTTCACCTGGACATGGTGAGTCGGATCCCCACGTGGTCCTCACGTGTAACTGGTGATTCTCGTTCCCACATGGACATGATGTGGACCTGATGGCTTCAGTGTTTCTAGCCTCTCATGTACCTAGTGACTCTGGTCCCCACCAGGGTCTCACCGGGACCTAGTGTGTGTGGTCGCCACCTGTACCTCACCTGGACCCGGTGATTCTGGTCTACACCTGAGACTCCCCTGGATCTGGTGACTGTGGTCCCCACCTGGGCTTCACCTGGATTTCAGGACTCCGGTCCCCATCTGGGTCTGACCTGGCCCTGTTGACCATGGTCCTCAACTGGGCAAAATTGTGACCCGTTGACTGTGTTCCACAACTGGACCCCACCTGGACCAGGTGACTCTGGTCCCCCTCTGGGTCTCACCGTGCCCTAGTAACTGTGAACCCCACTTTGGTCTTACTTCGACCTCCTGAACCTGCTTGCTACCTGCCCCTGACATCGAAATGTTGACTCTGGTTCTTTCAAGGGCCTCCCCTGTACCTGGCGATCCTGGTGTCCACCTTGCCCTCCCTTGCACGTGGTGACTCTTGTCCCCAACGGGGACTCACCTGGACCTGCTTACTGTGTTCCACACCTGGGCCTCAAGTAGACCTGTTGACCATGGTCCCCAAGCCGTCCTCACATGGACCTGTTGCCTCTGAACCCCACCGGGGCCTCACGTGTACCTGGTAACTCTGGTCCTCACCTGGGCATCATTGGTACCTGGTGACTCTGTTCCACACCTGAGGCTCCCCTGGACATGATGACTCTGGAACCTCTCTGGGCATCAACCTGACCTGGTGACTCTGGTCCCCATATGGATGTCACCTGGACCAGGGAATCATGGTACTTCTCTGGGCTTCAACCAGGTCTGGTGATTCTGGTCCTCACCTGGGCCTAACCTGGACCTAGTGATTATGCTCCATCTGGGCTTCATTTGGACCTGGTGACTCTGGTCCCTACCTGGGCATCATCGGAAATGGTTCCACTGCATGGCCTGTAGGTTGGCCTCACCTGGACCTGGTAACTCTCGTCCTTACCTGGGCATCATTGGGACCTGGTTCCTATGTATGGCCTGCAGTTTGGCCTCACCTGGACCTGGTGAGTGGGTTTGTCACCTGGGCCTCACCCATGCCAGTGACACAGGTCCCCACGTGGGCCTCACTTCGACCTGGTGAATCTGGTCCTTACCTGGTTCTCACCCGCAACTGGTAACTCTGGTCACCACCTGGGAATCACCTGGGCCTGGTGAATCTGGTCCCCATCTGGGCCTCATCCAGTCCTGGTGACTTTGTTCCACACCTGGACCTGATTGCTGTGGACTCCTTCTTGGCCTCACCTGGAACTGGTGACTCTGATCCTAACTGGGCCTCACCCAGTTCTGGTGACTCTGGTCCTCATCTGTGGACCATTATGAGCTGGATAAACTCTTCCACCCCTGAGCCTCACCTGGACATGATGACTCTGGAGCCCCTCTGGGCCTCAGCCTGATATGGTGACTCTGGTCCCCATCCGTATGGCACCTCACCAGGTGAATCTGGAACCCCTCTATGCCTCTACTTGACCTGGTAAATCTGGTCCTCAACTGGGCCTCACCGGGACCTAGTGAACATGCTCCCCACCTGCGCCTCATCTGGACCTGGTGACTCTGGTTCTACCTGGGCATCATCGGGACATGGTTACTCTATTCCCCACTGGGACTGACCTGATCCTGGTAACTCTGGTCCTGACTTTGGCCTCTTCTGTACAAGGTGACTCTGGCTCCACCTCGGCCTCACCTGTAACCTGTGACTCTGATCCTAAGCATGGCCTCACCTGACCTGGTGACTGTGGTTCCCATCTGGACCTCACCTGGACCTCATGTCTCTGGTCCCACCTGGGCCTCACCAGGACCTGGCGTCTCTGGGACCCTCCTGGGTAGCATCAGGATATGGTTACAGTGTTCACTAACAGTGCGCCAGCCGGACCTATTAACTCTGGTCTTCACCTGGGCCACACCTGCACATGGTGACACTGGTTCCCACCTGGGTCTCACCTGGACATGGTGAGTCGTATCCCCACCTGGTCCTCACCTGTAACTGGTGATTCTCGTTCCCACATGGACATCTTGTGGACCTGGTGGCTGCAGTGTTTCTAGGTTCTCATGTACCTCATGACTCTGGTCCCCAGCAGGGCCTGACCGGGACCTGGTGTGTGTGGTTGCCACCTGCACCTCACCTGGATCTGGTGATTCTGGTCTGCACCTGAGACTACCCTGGATCTGCTGACTGTGGTCCCCATCTGGGCTTCACCTGGTTTTGGGGACTCTGGTCCCCATCTGGGCCTCACCTGGCCTTGTTGACCATGGTCCTCAACTGGGGAAAATTGGGACCCGGTGACTGTGTTCCACAACTGGACCTCACCTGGACCAGTTGACTCTGGTCCTCCTCTGGGTCTCACCGTGCCCTAGTGACTCTTAACCCCACTTTGGCCTGACTTGGACCTGCTGACCCTTGTTGCAACCTGCTCCTGACCTCGAACTTTTGACTCTGGTTCTTTCAAGAGCCTCTCCTGGTCCTGGTGATCCTGGTCCCCACCTGGGCCTCACCTGGACGTGGTGACTCTTGTCAACACCGGGGACTCACCTGGCCCTTGTTACTGTGTTCTACTCCTGGGCCTCAAGTAGACCTGTTGCAACTGATCCCCACCGGGGCCTCAGGTGTCTGGTAACTCTGGTCCTCACCTAGCCTCATCTGGACCTAGTGACTCTGGTCACCACCTGGGCTTCACCTGGATCTGGTGACTCTGGTCCCCACCTGGACTTCACCTGGATGTGGTGACTCTGGTCCCCACCTGGAACTCTCCTGGACCTGGTGACTCTCTGTCCAACATGGACCTCACCTGGATCTGGTGACTCTGGTCCTCACTTTGCCCTCACCTGGACCTGGTGTCTCTCATCCCCACATTGAACTAACTCAAAACTGCAGAATCTTGCCACACCTAGGCCGCACCCAGACCTGGTGACTCTTGTCCCCAGCTATGCCTCAATTCGACCTGATGAATCTGGTCCTCACCTGGGCCTCACATGGACCTGGGACTCAGCTCCATAGAGTGGCTCTGATTCCCACAAGGGGATCACCTGATTCTGCTGACTGTGGTGTTATTCTTTGCCTCACCAGGACCTAGTGATTCTGTTTGCCATCTGGGCCTGCATGGCCCTAGTGACTCTGGTCCTCACCCAGGCATCATTGGGACCTGGATAATCTATTCCATACCTGCGCCTCACTTTGACGAGGGACCTCTGGTCCCATTCTGGGCCTCAAACTAAACTGGTTACTCTGGTTCCCCTCTGGGCCTCACCCCTACCTGGTGACTCTGGTCACCCCTTGGGCTTCACATGGGCCTGCTGAAACTGGTCCTTAGCTGGTCCGCACCTGGATCTGGTGATTGGTCGCCACCTGGGTCTCACCTGGACTTGTTGAATCCTGTTGCCTCCTGCGCCTCACCTGCACCTTGTGACTGTGGTCCCACCTGGACCTCACCTGGATCTGGTGGCTCTGTTTCCCATATGGGGCTCTCCTGGACCTGGTTCTTGTGGTCTCCATCTGGCCTCACCTGGAACACAATGACTCTGATCCATATTTGGGCCTCTCCTGGACCTGTTGACTCTGGTCCTTACCTGGGCATCATTGGGTCCTGGATACTCTCTTATATTCCTGGGCCTCATCTGGACCTGGTGACTGTGGTCCCACCTGGGCCTCACCTGGTCAAGGTGACTTGTTCCCACAAGGACCTCACCTGGTCCTGGTGGCTCAGGTCCTCATATTGGCATCATGGGACCTGGTTTCTCAGTTCCACATCGGGGCCTCACCTGGACCTAGTGATTCTCGTCCCCTCTGGGCCTCACCCTGACGTGGTGACTCTGGTCCCCACCTGGATATCACCAGTACCGGGTGACTCTAGTCCCCCTCTGGGACTCACCCGGAGCTGGCGACACTTGTCCTCAGCTGGATCTCAACAGTACCTGTTGAATCTACTCCTTACTTAGGTCTCGTCTGGACCTTGTGACTGTTTTCCCACCTGGCATCAATGGGATCATGGTTACTCTGTTCCCCAACTGGGCCTCACCTGGACATGATAACTTTGCTCCACACCTGAGCCTCACCTGGACATGATGACTCTGGATCCACTCTGGGCCTCCCTCTGACATGGAGACTCTGGTCACCATCTGGATGTATCCTAGACCTGGTGAATCTGGTACCCCTCAAGGCCTCAACCAAACCTGGTGACTCTAGTCCTCAACTGGGCCTTACCGGGACCTAGTGAATATGCTCCCCAACTGCGCCTCATCTGGATATGGTGACTCTGGTTCTACGTGTGCATCATCGGGACATGGTTACTCTATTCCCCACTGTGAGTGACCTGATCCTGGTAACACTATTCCTGACTTTGGCATTTTCTGTACCAGGTGACTCTGGCTCCACCTGGGCCTCACCTGTAACTGGTGCCTCTGATCGTAAGCATGGCCTCACCTGACCTGGTGACTGTGGTTCCCATCGGGACTTCACCTGGACCTCATGTCTCTGGTCCTAACTGGGCCTCACCAGGACCTGGTGTCTCGGTACCCACCTCGGTAGCATCAGGATATGGTTACACTGTTCAATAACAGTGACCCAGCGGGACCTATTAACTCTGGCCTTCACCTGGGCCACACCTGGACATGGTGATACTGGTTCCCACCTCGGTCTCACCTGGACATGGTGAGTCGGATCCCCACCTGGTCCTCACCTGTAACTGGTGATTCTCGTTCCCACATGGACATCATGTGGACCTGGTGGCTGCAGTGTTTCTAGCTTCTCATGTACCTCGTGACTCTGGTCCCCACCAGGGCCTCACCGGGACCTGGTGAGTGTGGTTGCCACCTGCACCTCACCTGGACCTGGTGATTCTGGTCTGCACCTGAGACTCCCCTGGATCTGGTGACTGTGGTCCCCACCTGGGCTTCACCTGGATTTGGGGACTCCGGTCCCCATCTGGGCCTCACCTGGTCCTTTGACCATGGTCCTCAACTAGGGAAAATTGGGACCGTGTGACTGTGTTCCACAACTGGACCTCACCTGGACAAGGTGACTCTGGTCCCCCTCTGGGCCTCACCGTGCCCTAGTCACTGTGAACCCCACTTTGGCCTGACTTCGACCTGCTGACCCTGGTTGCCACCTGTGGCTGACCTCGAACTGTTGACTCTGGTTCTTTCAAGTGCCTCCCCTGTACCTGGTGATCCTGATGCCCAACTGGGCCTCTCCTGCATGTGGTGTCTCTAGTCACCACCGGGGACTCATCTGGACCTGCTTACTGTGTTCCACACCTGGGCCTCAATTACAACTCTTGACCATATTCCCCAAGCTCGCCTCACATGGACCTGTTACCTCTGATCCCCACCGGGGCCTCACGTGTACCTGGTAACTCTGGTCCTCACCTGGGCCTCATCTGCACCTAGTGACTCTGATCCCCACCTGGACTTCACCTGGATCTCGTGACTCTGGTCCCCACCTGGATCTTACCTGTATCTGGTGACTCTGGTCTCAGTTTGGCCTCACCTGGACTGGTGTCTCTCGTCCCCACTTTGACCTAACTCAGAACTGCTGAATCTTGCCCCACCTAGGCCGCACCCAGTCCTGATGACTCTTGTCCCCAGCTATGCCTCAATTCGACCTGATGAATCTGGTCCTCACGTGGGCCTCACATGGACCTGGGACTCAGCGGGATAGAGTGGCTCTGGTTCCCACAAGGGGCTCACCCGATACTGGTGACTGTGTTCTTATTCTATGCCTCACCAGGACCTAGTGATTCTGTTCCCCATCTGGGCTTTCATGGCCCTAGTGACTCTGGTCCTCACCCAGGCATCATTGGGACCTGGATACTCTATTCCACACCTGGGCCTCACTTTGTCCAGGGACCTCTGGTCCCATTCTGGGCCTCAAACTAAACTGGTTACTCTGGTTCCCCCTCGGGGCCTCACCCTTACCTGGTGACTCTGGTCACCCCTTGGGGTTCACTTTCGCCTGGTGAATCTGGATCTTAGCTGGTCCGCACCTGGATCTGGTGACAGGTCACCACGTGGGCCTCACCTTGACTTGGTGAATCATGTTGCCACCTGTGCCTCACCTGGACCTTGTGACTGTGGTCCCTCCTGGACCTCACCTGGATCTGGTGGCTCTGGTTCCCATATGGGGCTCTCCTGGACCTGGTTCCTGTGGTCTCCATCTGGCCTCACCTGGAACACAATGACTCTGATCCATATTTGGGCCTCTCCTGGACCTGTTGAGTCTGGTCCTTACCTGGGCATCATTGGGACCTGGATACTCTCTTATATACCTGGGCCTCACCAGGACTTGGTGACTTTGGTCCCACCTGGGCCTCACCTGGACGGGGTGACTGGTTCCCACAGGGACCTCACCTCGACCTGGTGACTCAGGTCCTCATATGGGCATCTTGGGACCTGGTTTCACAGTTCCACATCGGAGCCTCACCTGGACCTAGTGATTCTCGTCCCCCTCAGGGCCTTACCCTGACTTGTGACACTGGTCCCCACATGGATATCACCAGAACCGGGTGACACACCCGGAGCTGGGGACACTGGTCCTCAGGTGGGCCTCAACAGGACCTGGTGAATCTACTCCAAACTTAGGCTTCGTCTGGACCTTGTGACTCTTTTCCCACCTGGCATCAATGGGACATGGTTGCTCTGTTCCCCACCTGGGCCTCACCTTGACATGATAACTTTGCTGCACACTTTGGCCTCAACTGGTCCTGATGACTCTCGTCCCCCAACCTAGGCCTCATTCTGGACTGGTGACTGTCGTCCCCAACTGGGTCTCAGCTGGACCTGGTGACTCCCGTTCCCACATGAACCACACCTGGACCTGGTGACTGTGGTGTGCTTGTAGACTCACTTTTATCTTGTGACTCCCATCCCCACTAGGGCCTCACCTGGATCTGGTGACTCTGGCCTGCATGCTGGCCTCACCTGGACCTGGTAACTCTGGTCCCTACCTGGACATCATCGGGACACGGTTCCTCTGCATGGCCTGCATGTTGGCCTCAGCCGGAACTGGTGAGTGGGGTTGCCACCTGGGTCTCACCCATACCTGGTGACACAGGTCCCCACGTGGGCCTCACTTGGACCTGGTGAATCTGGTCCTTACCTGGTCCTCACCCGGACCTGGTAACCCTGGTCACCACCTGGGAATCACCTGGACCTGGTGAATATGGTCCCCATCTGGGCCTCACACAGTCCTGTTGACTTTCTTCCCCACCTGGACCTGATTGCTGTGCACGCCTTCTTGACCTCATTGGAACTGGTGACTCTGATCCTAACTGGGCCTCACCCAGATCTGGTGACTCTGGTCCTCACCTGTGGAACATTATGACCTGGATACTCTGTTCCACACCTGAGCCTCACCTGGACATGATGACTCTGGATCCCCTCTTGTCCTCAGCCTGACATGGTGACTCTGGTCCCCATCTGGATGTCACCTAGATCAGGTGAATCTGGTACCCCTCTAGGCCTCAACTAGACCTGGTGACTCAGGTCCTCAACAGGGCCTCAACGGAACCTAGTGAATATGCTCCCCACCTGCGCCTCATCTGGACTTGGTGATGCTGGTTCTATCTGGGCATCATCGGGACATGGTTACTCTGTTCCCCACTGGGACTGACCTGATCCTGGTAACTCTGGTCCGGATTTTGGCCTCTTTTGTTCCAAGTGACTCTGGCTCCACCTGGGCCAAACCTTTAACTTGTGACTCTGATCCTAAGCATGGCCTCACCTGACCTGGTACTGTGGTTCCCATCGGGACCTCACCTGGACCTCTTGTCTCTAGTCCCACCTGGGCCTCACCAGGGCCTGGTGTCTCTGGTACCCACCTGGGTAGCATCAGGATATGGTTACACTGTTCACTAACAGTGACCCAGCCGGAACTATTAACTCTGGTCTTCACCTGGGCCACACCTGGAAATGGTGACACTTGTTCCCACCTGGGTCTCACCTGGACATGGTCACTCGGATCCCCACCTGGTCCTTAACTGTAACTGGTGATTCTCGTTCCCAGATGGACATCATGTGGACCTGGTGGCTGCAGTGTTTCTAGCGTCTCATGTACCTCGTGACGCTGGTCCCCACCAGGGCCTCACCGGGACCTGGTCAGTGTGGTTGCCACCTGCATCTCACCTGCACCTGGTGATTCTGGTCTGCACCTGAGACTCCCCTGGATCTAGTGACTGTGGTCCCCACCTGGGCTTCACCTGGATTTGGGGACTCTGGTCCCCGTCTGAGCCTCACCTGGCCCTGTTGACCATGGTCCTCAACTGGGCAAAATCAGGACGCGGTGACTGTGTTCCACAACTGGAACTCATCTGGACCACGTGACTCTGGTTCCCCTCTGGGTGTCACCGTGCCCTAGTGACTGTGAAACCCACTTTGGCCTGACTTGGACCTGCTGACCCTGGTTGGAAGCTGTGCCTGACCTCGAACTGTTGACTCTGCTTCTTTCAAAGGCCTCCCCTGTACCTGGTGATCCTGGTCTCCACCGGGCCTCACCTGGACGTGGTGACTCTTGTCACAATTGGGGACTCACATGGACCTGATTACTGTGTTCCACACCTGGGCCTCAATAGACCTGTTGACCATGGTCCCCAAGCCGGCCTCACATGGACCTGTTGCCTCTGATCCCCACCGGGGTCTCACGTGTACCTGGTAACTCTGGTCCTCACCTGGGCCTCATCTGGACCTAGTGACTCTGGTTCCCACCTGGGCTTCACCTGGATCTGGTGGCTCTGGTCCCCACCTAGACCTCTCCTGGAACTGGTGACTCTCTTTCCAACATGGTTCTTCCCTGGATTTGGTGACTCTGTTCCTCAGTTTGGCCACACCTGGACCTGGTGTCTCTCGTCCCCAATTTGACCTAACTCAGAACTGCTGAATCATGCCCCACCTAGGCCGCACCCAGTCCTGGTGACTCTTGTCCCCAGCTATGCCTCAATTCGACCTGATGAATCTGGTCCTCACGTGGGCCTCACATGGACCTGGGACTCAGCTGCATAGAGTGGCTCTGGTTCCCACAAGGGGCTCACCTGATACTGCTGACTGTGGTCTTATTCTATGCCTCACCAGGACCTAGTGATTCTGTTCCCCATCTGGGCCTGCATGGCCCTAGTGACTGTGGTCCTCACCCAGGAACCATTGGGACCTGGATACTCTATTCCACACCTGGGCCTCACTTTGACCAGGGACCTTTGGTCCCATTCTGGGCCGCAAACTAAACTGGTTACTCTGGTTCCCCCTCTGGTCCTCACCCTTACCTGGTGACTCTGGTCACCCCTTGGGCTTCACTTGGGCCTGGTGAATCTGGTCCTTAGCTGGTCCGCACCTGGATCTGGTGACTGGTCGCCACCTGGCCCTCACATGGACTAGGTGAACCCTGGTGCCAACAGCGCCTCACCTGGACCTTGTAACTGTGGTCCCACGTGGACCTCACCTCGATCTGGTGTCTCTGGTTCCCATATGGGGCTCTCCTGGACCTGGTTCCTGTGGTCTGCATCTGGCCTCACCTGGAACACAATGACTCTGATCCATATTTGTGCCTCTCATGGACCTGTTGACTCTGGTCCTTACGTGGGCATCATTGGGACCCGGATACTCTCTTATATACCTGGGCCTCACCTGGACTTGATGAATGTGGTCCCACCTGGGCCTCACCTGGATGAGGTCACTGGTTCCCACAGGGACCTCACCTGGACCTGGTGACTCAGGTCCTCAAATGGGCATCATGGGACCTGGTTTCTCAGTTCCACATCGGGGCCTCACCTGGACCTAGTGATTCTCGTCCCCGTCTGGGCCTCACCCTGACGTGGTGACTCTGGTCCACACCTGGATATCACCAGAACCGGGTGACTCTGGTCCCCCTCTGGGACTCACCCGGAGCTGGTGACACTGGTCCTCAACTGGGCCTCAAAAGGACCTGGTGAATCTACTCCTCACTTAGGCCTCATCTGGACCTTGTGACTCTTTTCCCACCTGGCATCAATGGGACATGGTTACTCTGTTCCCCACCTGGGCCTCACTTGGACATGATAAATTTGCTGCACACTTTGGCCTCAAATGGTCCTGATGACTCTGGTCCCCCCACGTAAGCCACAAACTGCACCTGGTGACTGTGGTCCCCACCTGGGTCTCACCTGGACCTGGTGACTCTCGTTCCCACATGAACCACACCTGGACCTGGTGACTGTGGTATTCTTGTAGACTCACATTTACCTGGTGACTCCGGTCCCCACTAGGGTCTCACCTGGATCTGGTGACCCTCGCCTGCAGCTTGGCGTCACCTGGACCTGGTGAGTGGTGTTGCCACCTGGGCCTAACCCATAACTGGTGTCTAATTCCCCACGTGGGCCTCTTGAACCTGGTGAATCTGGTCCTTACCTGGTCCTCTCCCAGACCCAGGGACTCTGCTCAACACCTGGACCTCACCTGGACCTGGTGAATCTGGTCCCCATCTGGGCCTCACCCAGTCCTGGTGACTTTGTTCCCCACCTGGACCTGATTTCTGTGGACTCTTTCTTGGCCTCACCTGGAAGTGGTGACTCTGATCCTATCTGCGCGTCACCCAGATCTGGTCACTCTGGTCCTCTCCTGTGGACCATTATGACCTGGATTCTCTGCTCCACACCTGAGACTCACCTGGACATGATGACTCTGGAGCCCCTCTATGCCTCACCCTGACATGGTGACGCTGGTCCCCTTCTGGATATCACCTAGACCAGGTTAACCTGGTTCCCCTCTAGGCCTCAACTTGACCTGGTGACTCTGGTCCTCAACTGGGCCTCACCAGGACCTAGTGAACATGCTCCCCACCTGCGCCTCATCTGGACCTGGTGACTCTGGTTCTCCCTGGGCATCATCGGCACATGGTTACTCTATTCCTCACTGGGACTGACCTTATCCTGGTAACTCTGCTCCTGACTTTGGCCTCTTCTGTACCAGGTGACTCTGGCTCCACCTGGGCCTAACCTGTAACTGGTGACTCTGATGCAAATCATGGCCTCACCAGAACTGGTGACTGTGGTTCCCATCGGGACCTCACCTGGTCCTCATGTCTCTGTTCTCACCTGGGCCTCACCAGGACCTGGTGTTTCCGTACCCACCTGGGTAGCATCAGGATATGGTTACACTCTTCACTAACAGTGACCCTGCCGGACCTATTATCTCTGGTCTTCACCTCGCCACACATGGACTTGGTGACACTGGTTACCACCTCGGTCTCACCTGGACATGGTGAGTCTGATCCCCAACTGGGCCTCAATGTAACTGGTGATTCTCGTTCCCACATGGACATCATGTGGACCTGGTGGCTGCACTGTTTCTAGCTTCTCATGCACCTGGTGGCTCTGGTCCCCACCAGGGCCTCACCGGGACCTGTTGAGTGTGGTTGCCACCTGCACCTCACCTGGACTTTGCTGATTCTTGTCTGCCCCTGGGACTACCCTGGATCTGGTGACTGTGGTCCCCAAATGGGCTTCACCTGGATTTGGGGACTCCGGTCCCCATCTGGGCCACACCTGGCCCTGATGACCATGGTCCTCAACTGGGCACAATTGGGACCCGGTGACTGTGTTCCACAACTGGACCTCACCTGGACCAGTTGACTCTGGTCCCCCTCTGGGTCTCACCGTGCCCTAGTGACTGTGAATCCAACTTTGGCCTGACTTGGACCTGCTGACGCTGGTTGCCACCTGCGCCTGACCTCGAACTGTTGACTCTGGTTCTTTCAAGGGCCTCCCCGGTACCTGGTGATCCTGGTCCCCACCTGAGCCTCACCTGGACGTGGTGACTCTTGTCACCACGGGGGACTCACCTGGACCTGCTTACTGTGTTCCACACCTGGGCCTCAAGTAGACGTGTTGACCATGGTCCCCAAGGCGGCCCCACATGTACCTGTTGCCTCTGATCCCCACCGGGGCCTCACATGTACCTGGTATTTCTGGTCCTCACCTGGGCCTCATTGGACCTAGTGACTCTGGGCCCCACCTGGGCTTCACCTGGATCTGGTGACTCTGGTCCCCACCTGGACCTCACCTGGATCTGGTGACACTGGTCCTCAGTTTGCCCTAACCCAGACCTGGTGACTCTTGTCCCCAGCTATGCCTCAATTCGACCTGATGAATCTGGTCCTCACGTAGGCCTCACATGGATCTGGGACTCAGCATGTTAGAGTGGCTCTTGTTCCCACAAGGATCTCAACTGATACTGGTGACTGTGGTCTTATTGTATGCCTCACCAGGACCTAGTGATTCTGTTCCCCGTCTGGGCCTGCATGGCCCTAGTGACTCTGGTCCTGACCCAGGCATCATTGGGACCTGGATACTCTCTTATATACCTGGGCCTCACCTGAATCTGGTGACTCTGCCCTGCAGGTTGGCCTCACATGGACTTTGTTAGTGGGATGCCACGTGGGCCTTACCCATACCTGGTGACTCAGGTCCCCACGTGGGCCTCTTGGACCTGGTGAATCTGGTCCTTACCTGGTCTTCTCCCAGACCCGGGGAATCTGGTCACAACCTGGGCCTCACCCTGACCTGGTGAATCTGGCCCCCATCTGGGCCTCACCCAGTCCTGGTGACAATGTTCCCCACCTGGACCTGATTGCTCTGGACCCTTTCTTAGCCTCACCTGGAACTGGTGACTCTGATCCAATCTGTGCGTCACCCAGACCTGTTGAAACTGGTCCTCACCTGGGCATCATTGGTACCTGGTTACTCTGTTCCACACCTGAGCCTCACCTGGACTTGATGTCTCTGGGACCTCTCTGGGTCTCACCCTGACCTGGTGATCTGGTCCCCATCTGGATGTCACCTGGACCAGGGGATTCTGGAACCCCTCTAGGCCTCAACCAGATCTGGTGACTCTTGTCCTCAACTGGGCCTCACCTGGACCTAGTGAATATGCTCCATCTGGGCCTCATTTGGACCTGGTGACTCTGGTCACTCACTGGGCATCATCTGGAAATGGTTCCACTGCATGGCCTGCTGGTTTGCCTCACCTGGACCTGGTAACTCTGGTCCCTGCCTGGGCATCATCGGGACATGGTTCCTCAGCATGGCCTGCAGGTAGGCCTCATCTTGACCTGGTGAGTGGAGTTCCCACCTGGGTCTTACCCATGCCTGTTGACACAGGTCCCCACGTGGGCCTCACTTGGACCTGGTGAATTTGGTCCTTACCTAGTCCTCACCCGGAACTGGTAAATGTGGTCACCAACTGGGCATCACCTAGACCTGGTGACTTTGTTCCCCACCTGGACCTGATTGCTGTGGACACCTTCTTGGCCTCACCTGGAAGTGGTAACTCTGATCCTAACTGGGCCTTTCCCAGATCTGGTGACTCTGGTCCTCACCTGTGGACAATTATGACCTGGATACTCTGTTCCACACCTGAGCCTCACCTGGACATGATGACTC
This sequence comes from Canis lupus baileyi, assembly GCF_048164855.1. Taxonomy (NCBI): domain Eukaryota; kingdom Metazoa; phylum Chordata; class Mammalia; order Carnivora; family Canidae; genus Canis; species Canis lupus. Next base: position 48,505 of record NW_027326608.1, read on the forward strand.
TGGATCCACTCTGGGCCTCACCCTGACATGGTAACTCTGGTCCCCATCTGGATGTCACCTAGACCAGGTGAATCAGGTACCCCTCTGGGCCTCAACCAGATCTGGGGCCTCTGGTCCTCAACTGGGCCTCACCTGGACCTAGTGAATATGCTCCATCTGTGCCTCATTTGGACCTGGTGACTCTGGTCCCTACGTGGGCAACATCGGGACATGGTTCCACATAATGGTCTGCAGGTTGGCCTCTCCTTGACCTGGTAACTCTGGTCCCTACCTGGGCATCATCGTGACACGGTTCCTCTGCATGGCCTGCAGGTTGGCGTCACCTGGACTTCGTAACTCTGGTCCCTACCTGGGCATCATCGGGACACGGTTCCTCTGCATGGCCTGCAGATAGGCCTCACCTGGACCTGGAGAGTGGGCTTGCCATCTGGGCCTCACCCATACCTGGTGACACAGGTCTCACGTGGGCCTCACTTGGACCTGGTGAACCTGGTCCTTACCTGGTCCTCACCCGGGACAGGTAACCCTGTCACCACCTGGGAATCACCTGGACCTGGTGAATCTGGTCCCCATCTGGGCCTCACCCAGTCCTGGTGACTTTCTTCCCCACCTGGACCTGATTGCTGTGGACTCCTTCTTGGACTCAACTGGAACTGTTGACTCTGATCCTAACTGGGCTTCACCCAGATCTGGTGACTCTGGTCCTCACCTGTGGACCATTATGACCTGGATACTCTGTTCCACACCTGAGCCTCACCTGGACATGCTGACTCTGGATCCCCTCTGGGCCTCACCCTGACATGGTGACTCTGGTCCCCATCTGGATGTCACCTAGACCAGGTGAATATGGTACACCTCTAGGCCTCAAGAAGACCTGGTGACTCTGGTCCTCAATTGGGCCTCACCGGGACCTAGTGAATATGCTCCCCACCTGCGCCTCATCTGGACCTGTGACGCTGGTTCTATCTGGGCATCATCGGGACATGGTTACTCTGTTCCCACTGGGACTGACCTGATCCTTGTAACTCTGCCATGCCTTTGGCCTCTCTGTACCAGGTGACTCTGGCTCTACCTGGGCCTAACCTGTAACTGGTGACTCTGATCCTAAGCATGGCCTCACCTGACCTGGTGACTGTGGTTCCCATCGGGACCTCACCTGAACCTGATATCTCTGTTCCCCACCTGGGTAGCATCAGGATATGGTTACACTGTTCACTAACAGTGACCCATCCGGACCTATTAACTCTGGTCTTCACCTGAGCCACACCTGGACATGGTGACACTGGTTCCCACCTGGGTCTCACCTTGACATGGTGAGTCGGATCCCCACCTGGTCCTCCCCTGTAACTGGTGATTCTCGTTCCCACATGGATATCATGTGGACCTGGTGGCTGCAGTGTTTCTAGCTTCTCATGTACCTCGTGACTCTGGTCCCCACCAGGGCCTCCCCGGGAACTGGTGAGTGTGGTTGCCGCCTGCACCTCACCTGGACCTGGTGATTCTGGTCTGCACGTGAGACTACACTGGATCTGGTGACTGGGGTCTCCACCTGGGCTTCACCTGGATTTGGGGACTCCGGTCCCCATCTGGGCCTCACCTGGCCATTTTGACCATGGTCCTCAACTGTTCAGAATTGGGACCCGGTGACTGTGTTCCACAACTGGACCTCACCTGGACCAGGTGACTCTGGTCCCCCTCAGGGTCTCACCGTGCCCTAGTGACTGTGAACCCCACTTTGTACTGACTTGAACTTGCTGACCCTGGTTGCCACCTGAAACTGACGTAGAAGTGTTGACTCTGGTTCATTCAAGGGCCTCCCCTGAACATGGTGAACCTGGTCCCCACCTGTGCCTCACCTGGACGTGGTGACTCTTGTCACCACCGGTTACTCACGTGGACCTGGTTACTGTGTTCCACGCCTGGGCCTCAAGTAGACCTGTTGACCATGGTCACCAAGCCGGCCTCACATGAACCTGTTGCCTGTGATCCCCACCGGTGCCTCACGTGTACCTGGTAACTTTGGTCCTCACCTGGGCCTCTTCTGGACCTAGTGACTCTGGTCCCAACCTGGGCTACACCTGGATCTGGTGACTCTGGTCCCCGTCTGGGTCTCACACAGTCCTGGTGACTTTGTTCCCCATGTGGACGTGATTGCTGTGGACTCTTTCTTGGCCTCACCTGGAACTGGTGACTCTGGTCCCTATCTGGATGTCACCTAGACCAGGGGATTCTGGTACCCCTCTGGGCCTCAACCAGATCTGGTGACTCTGGTCCTCAAATGGGCCTCACCTGGTCCTAGTGAATATGCTCCATCTGGGCCTCATTTGGACCTGGTGACTCTGGTCCCTACATGGGCAACATCGGGACATGGTTCCACATAATGGTCTGCAGGTTGGCCTCTTCTTGACTTGGTAACTGTGGTCCCTACCTGGGCATCATCGGGACACGGTTCCTCTGCATGGCCTGCAGGTTGGCGTCACCTGGACCTGGTGAGTGGGGATGCCACATGGGCCTCACCCATACCTGGTGACACAGGTCCCACGTGGGTCTCACTTGGACCTGGTGAATCTGGTCCTTACCTGGTCCTCACCCGGAACTCGTAACTCTGGTCACCACATGGGAATCACCTGGACCTGGTGAATCTGGTCCCCATCTGGGGTCATCCATTCCTGGTGACTTTGTTCCCCACCTGGACCTGATTGCTGTGGACTCCTTCTTGGCCTCACCTGGAACTGGTGACTCTGATCCTAACTGGGCCTCACCCAGATCTGGTGACTCTGGTCCTCACCTGTGGACCATTATGAACTGGATACTCTGTTCCACACGTGAGCCTCACCTGGACATGTTGACTCTGGATCCCCTCTGGGCCTCAGCCTGACATGGGGACTCTGGTCCCCATCTGGATGTCACTTAGACCAGGTGAATCTGGTACCCCTCTAGGCCTCAACTTGACCTGGTGACTCTGGGCCCCAACTGGGCCTCACCGGGACCTAGTGAACATGCTCCCCAGCTGCGCCGCATCTGGGCATGGTGACACTGGTTTTACCTGGGCATCCTCGGGAAATGGTTACTGTATTCCCCACTGGGACTGACCTGATTCTGGTAACTCTGATCCTGACTTTGGCCTCTTCTGTACCAGGTGACTCTGGCTCCACCTGGACCTCACCTGTAACTGGTGACTCTGATCCTAAGCATGGCCTCACCTGACCTGGTGACTGTGGTTCCCATCGGGACCTCACCTGGACCTCAGGTCTCTGGTTCCACCTGGGCCTCACCAGGACCTGGTGTCTCTGGTACCCACCTGGGTAGCATCAGGATATGGTTACACTGTTCACTAACAGTGACCCAGCCGGACCTATTAACTCTGGTCTTCACCAGGGCCACACCTGGACATGGTGACACTGGTTCCCACATGGGTCTCACCTGGACATGGTGAGTGGGATCCCCACCAGGTACTCACCTGTAACTAGTGATTCTCGTTCCCACATGGACATCATGTGGACCTGGTGGCTGCAGTGTTTCTAGCTTCTCATGTACCTCGTGACTCTGGTCCCCACCAGGGCCTCACCGGGACCTGGTGAGTGTGGTTGCCACCTGCACCTCACCTGGACCTGGAGATTCTGGTCTGCACCCGAGACTACCCTGGATCTGGTGACTCTGGTCCCCACCTGGCCTTCACCTGGATTTGGGGACTCCGGTCCCCATCTGGGCCTCACCTGGCAGTGTTGACCATTGTCCTCAACTGGGCAAAATTGGGACCCGGTGACTGTTCCACAACTGGACCTCACATGGACCAGGTGACTCTGGTCCCCCTCTGGGTCTCACTGTGCCCTAGTGACTGTGAACCCCACTTTGGCCTGACTTGGACCTTCTGACACTGGTTGCAAGCTGCTCCTGACCTCGATCCGTTTACTCTAGTTCTTTCAAGGGCCTTCCCTGGACCTGGTGATCCTGGTCCCCACCTGGGCCTCACCTGGACGTGGTGACCCTTGTCACCACCGGGGACTCACCTGGACCTTGTTACTGTGTTCCAAACCTGGGCCTCAAGTAGTCCTCTTTCCTCTGATCCCCACCGAGACCTCAGTTGTCTGGTAACTCTTGTCCTCACCTGGGCCTCATCTGGACCTAGTGACTCTGGTCCCCACCTGGGCTTCACCTGGATCTGGTGACTCTGGTCCCCACCTGGACCTCTCTTGGACCTGGTGACTCTCTTTCCAACATGGTTCTTCCCTGGATTTGGTGACTCTGTTCCTCAGTTTGGCCTCCCCTGGACCTGGTGTCTTTCGTTCTCCATTTGACCTAACTCAGAACTGCTGAATCTTGCCCCACCTACGCCGCACCCAGACCTGGTGACTCTTGTCCCCAACTATGCCTCAATTCGACCTGATGAATCTGGTCCTCACGTGGGCCTCACTTGGACCTGGGACTCAGCTGGGTAGAGTGGCTCTGGTTCCCACAAGTGGCTCACCTGATACTGCTGACTCTGGTCTTATTCTATGCCTCACTAGGACCTAGTGATTCTGTTCCCCATCTGGGCCTGCATGGCCCTAGAGACTCTGGTCCTCACCCAGGCATCTTTGGGACCTGGATAGTCTATTCCTCACCTGGGCCTCACTTTGACCAGGGACCTCTTGTCCCATTCTCGGCCTCTAACTAAACTGGTTACTCTGATTCTCCCTCTGGGCCTCACCGTTACCTGGTTTCTCTGGTCTCCCCTTTGAGATTCACATGGGCCTGGTGATTCTGGTCCTTAGCTGATCCGCACCTGGATCTGGTGATTGGTCGCCACCTGGGACTCACCTGGACTTGGTGAATCCTGTTGCCACCTGCGCTTCACCTGGACTTTGTGACTGTGGTCCCACCTGGACCTCACCTGGATCTGGTGGCTCTGGTTCCCATATGGGGCTATTTAGACCTGGTTCCTGTGGTCTCCATCTGGCCTCCCCTGGAACACAATGACTCTGATCCATATTTGGCCTCTCCTGGACCTGTTGACTCTGGACCTTACCTGGGCATCATTGGGTCCTGGATACTCTCTTATATACCTGGGCCTCACCTGGAACTGGTGACTGTCGTCCCACCTGGGCCTCACCTGGACGAGGTGACTGGTTCCCACAGGGACCTCCCTTGGGCCTGGTGACTCAGGTCCTCATATGTGCATCATGGGACCTGTTTTCTCAGTTCCACATCGGGGCCTCACCTGGACCTTGTGATTCTCGTTCCCCTCTGGGCCTCATCCTGACGTGGTGACTCTGGTCCGCACCTGACTCACACCAGAACCGGGTAACTCTGGTCCCCCTCTGGGAATCACCCAGAGCTGGGGACACTGATACTCAACTGGGCCTCAACAGGACCTGGTGAATCTACTCCTCACTTAGGCCTCGTCTGGACCTTGTGACTCTTTTCCCACCTGGCATCTATGGGACATTTTTACTCTGTTCCCCACCTGGGCCTCACTTGGACATGATAACTTTGCTCCATACTTTGGACTCAACTCGTCCCGATGACTCTGGTCCCCCCACCTAGGTCTCAATCTGGACCTGGAGACTGTCATCCACACCTGGGTCTCACCTGGACCTTGTGACTCTCGTTCCCACATGAATCACACCTGGACCTGGTGACAGTGGTGTACTTGTAGACTCACTTTTACCTGGAAACTCTGGCCCCACTAGGGCCTCACCTGGATCTGGTGACTCTGGCCTGCAGGTTGGCCTCACCTGGACTTGGTTAGTGGGATGCCACCTGGTCCTCACCCATACCTGGTGACTCTGGTCCCCATCTGGATGTCCCCTAGACCAGGTGAATCTGGTACCCCTCTAGGCGTCAACTAGACCTGGTAACTCTTGTCCTCATCTGGGCCTCACTGGACCTAGTGAATATTCTCCCCACCTGCGCCTCACTGGACCTGGTGACTCTGATTCTACCTGGGCATCATTGGGACATGGTTACTGTATTACCCACTGGGAGTGACTTGATCCTGGTAACACTGGTCCTGACTTTGGCCTCTTCTGTACCAGGTGACTCTGGCTCCACCTGGGCCTCACCTGTACCTGGTGACTCTGATCCTATGCATGGGCTCACCTGACCTGGTGACTGTGGTTCCCATCGAGACCTCACCTGGACCTCATGTCTCCGGTTACACCTGGGCCTCACCAGGACCTGGTGTCTCTGGTACCCACCTGGGTAGCATCAGGATATGGTTACACTGTTCACTAACACTCATCCAGCCGGACCTAATAACTCTGGTCTTCACCTGGGGCACACGAAGACATGGTGACCCTGGTTCCCACCTGGGTCTCACCTGGACATGGTGACTCGGATCCCCACCTGCTCCTCACCTGTAACTTGTAATTCTCGTTCCCACATGGAAATCATGTGGACCTGGTGGCTGGAGTGTTACTAGCTTCTCATGTACCTCGTGACTCTGGTCCCCACCGGGGCCTCACCGGGACTTGGTGAGTGTGGTTGCCACCTGCACGTCACCAGGACCTGGTGATTCTGGTGTCCACCTGAGACTACCCTGGATCTGGTGACTCTGGTCCCCACCTGGGCTTCACCTGGATTTCGGGACTCCGTTCCCCATCTGGGCCTCACCTGGCCCTGTTGACCATGGTCCTCAACTGTGCAGAATTGGGACCCGATGACTGTATTCCACAACTGGATCTCACCTGGACAAGGTGACTCTGGTCCCCCTCTGGGTCTCACTTTGCCCTAGTGACTGTGAACCCCACTTTGGCCTGACTTGGACCTGCTGACCCTGGTTGCCACCTGCGCCTGACCTCAAACTGTTGACTCTGGTTCTCTCAAGGGCCTCCCCTGTACCTGGTGATCCTGGTCCCCAATTGGTCCTCAACTGGACGTGGTGACTCTTCTCACCACCGGGGACTCACCTGGACATGATTACTTTGTTCCACACCTGGGCCTCACGTAGACCTGTTGACGATGGTCCCCAAGCCGGCCTCACGTGGACCTTTTGGCTCTGATCCCCACCGGGGGCTCACGTGTATCTGGTAACTTTGATCCTCACCTGGGCCTCATCTGGACCTAGTGACTCTGGTCCCCACATGGGCTTCACCTGGATCTGGTGACTCTGGTCCGCACCTGGACTTCACCTTGATCTGGTGACTCTGGTCCCCACCTGGACCTCTCCTGGACCTGGTGACTCTCTTTCCAACATGGACCTCACCTGGATCTGGTGACTCTGGTCCTCAGTTTGGCCTCACTTGGACTGGTGTCTCTCGTCCCCACTTTGACCTAACTCAGAACTGCTGAATCTTGCCCCACCTAGGCCGCACAGAGACCTGGTGACTCTTGTCCCCAGCTATGCCTCAATTCAACCTGATGAATCTGGTCCTGACGTGGGGCTCACATGGACCTAGGACTCAGCTGGATAGAGTGACTCTGGTTCCCACAAGGGGCACACCTGATACTGGTGATTGTGGTCTTATTCTATGCCTCACCAGGACCTAGTGATTATGTTCCCCATCTGGGCCTGCATGGCCCTAGTACTCTGGTCCTCACCCAGGCATCATTGGGACCTGGATACTCTATTCCACATCTGGGCCTCACTTTGACCAGGGACCTCTGGTCCTATTCTGGGCCTCAAACTGAACTGGTTACTCTGGTTCCCCTCTGGGCCTTGGCATTACTACCTTGGCATTATCGGGACTCGGTTACTTTGCATGGCCTGCAGGTAGTCCTCACCTGGACCCGGTGAGTGGGCATGCCACTTGGGCCTCACCCATACCTGGTGACACAGGCCCCTACTTGGGCCTCACTTGGACCTGTTGTATCTGGTAATTCTGGGCACCACCTGGGAATCACCTGGACCTGGTGAATCTGGTAACTCTGGTCACCACCTGGGAATCACTGGACCTGGTGAATCTGTGTCCCCATCTGGGCCTCATCCAGTCGTCGTGACTTTTTTACCCACCTGGACCTGATTGCTGTGGGCTCCTTCTTAGCCTCACCTGGAACTGTTGACTCTGATCCTAACAGGGCATCACTCAGATCTGTTGACTCTGGTCCTTACCTGTGGACCATTATGACCTGGATACTCTCTTCCACACGTGAGCCTCACCTGGACACGATGACTCTGGATCCCCTCTGGCCCTCTCCCTGACATGGTGTCTCTGGTCCCCATCTGGAAGGTACCTAGACCAGGTGAACCTGGTACCCCTCTAGGCCTCAACTAGACCTGGTGACTCTGGTCCTCTACTGGGCCTCAACGGGACGTAGTGAATATGCTGCCCACCTTCGCCTCATCTGGACCTGGTGTCTCTGGCTCCACCTGGGCCTCACCGGTAACTGGTGACTGTGATCCTAAGCATGGCCTCACCTGACCTGGTGACTGTGGTTTCCATCGGGACCTCACCTGGACCTCATGTCTCTGGTCCCACCTGGGCCTCACCAGGACCTTGTGTCTCTGGTTACCACCTGGGTAGCATCAGGATATGGTTACACTGTTCACTATCAGTGACCCAGCCGGACCTATTGTCTCTGGTCTTCACCTGGGCCACACCTGGACATGGTGACACTGGTTCCCACCTGGGTCTCACCTGGACATGGTGAGTCGGATCCCCACCTGGTCCTCACCTGTAACTGGTGATTCTCGTTCCGACATGGACATCATGTGGATCTGGTGGCTTCAGTGTTACTAGCTTCTCATGTACCTCGTGACTCTGGTTCCCATAAGGGCCTCACCGGGACCTGGTGAGTGTGGTTGTCACCTGCACCTCACATGTACCTGGGGATTCTGGTCTGCACCTGAGACAACCCTGGATCTGGTGACTGTGGTCTCCACCTGGGCTTCACCTGGATTTGGGGACTGTGGTCCCCATCTGGCCACACCTGGCCCTTTTGACCATGGTCCTCAACTCTGCAGAATTGGGACCCGGTGACTTTGTTCCACAACTGGACCTCACCTGGACCACGTGACTCTGGTCCGCCTCCGGGTCTCACCGTACCCTAATGACTCTGAACCCCACATTGGCTTTACTGGGACCTGCTGACCTTGGTTGCCACCTGTGCCTGACCTCGAACTGTTGACTCTGGTTCTTTCAAGGGCCTCCCCTGTACCTGGTGATCCTGGTCCCCACCTGGGTCTCACCTGGACGTGGTGACTCTTGTCACCACCGGGGACTCACCTGGACCTGCTTACTGTGTTCCACACATGGGCCTCAAGTAGACCTGTTCACTATGGTCCCCAAGCCGGGCTCACATGGACTTCTTGCCTCTGATTCCCACCGGGGCCTTACGTGTACCTGGTAACTCTGGTCCTCACCTGGGCCTCATTTGGACCTAGTGAGTCTGGTGCCAACCTGGGCTTCATCTGGATCTGTTGACTCTGGTCCCCACCTGGACTTCACCTGGATCTGGGGACTCTGGTCTGCTTTTGGACCTCTCCTGGACCTGGTGACTCTCTTTCCAACATGGACCTCAACTGGAACTGGTGACTCTGATACTCAGTTTGGCCTCACATGGACCTGGTGTCTCTCGTCCCCACTTTGATCTAACTCAGAACTGCTGAATCTTGCCCCACCTAGGCCGCACCCAGACCTGGTGACTCTTGTCCCCAGCTATGCCTCAATTCGACCTGATGAATCTGGTCCTCACGTGGGCCTCACATGGACCTGGGACTCAGCTGGATAGAGTGGCTCTGGTTCCCTCAGGGGCTCACCTGATACTGGTGACTGTGGTCTTATTCTATGCCTCACCAGGACCTAGTGATTCTGTTCCCCATCTGGGCCTGCATGGCCCTTGTGACTCTGGTCCTCACCCAGGCATCATTGGGACCTGGATACTCTATTCCACACCTGGGCCTCACACTGCCAAGGGAATTCTGATCCCATTCTGGGCCTCAAACTAAACTGCTTACTCTGGTTCCCCCTCTGGGCCTCAACCTTACCTGGTGACTCTGGTCACCCTTTGGGATTCACTTGGGCCTGGTGAATCTGGTCCTTAGCTGGTCCGCACCTGGATCTGGTGACTGGTCGCCACCTGGGCCTCACCTGGACTTGGTGAATCCTGTTGCCACCTGCGCCTCACCTGGACGTTGTGACTGTGGTCCCACCTGGACCACACCTGGATCTGGTTGCTCTGGTTCCCATATGGGGCTCTCCTGAATCTGGTCCGTGTTGTCTCCATCTGGCCTCACCTGGAACACAATGACTCTGATACATATTTGGGCCTCTCCTAGACCTGATGACGCTGGTCCTTACCTGGGCATCACTGGGACCTGGATACTCTCTTATATACCTGGCCTCACCTGGACCTGGTGACTGTGGTCCCACCTGGGCCTCACCTGGACGAGGTGACTGGTTCCCACAGGGACCTCACCTGGACCTGGTGATTCAGGTCCTCATAGGGGCATCTATCGACCTGGTTTCTCAGTTCCACATCGGGGCCTCACCTGGACCTAGTGATTCTCGTCCCCTCTGGGCCTCACCCTGACGTGGTGACTCTGGTCACCCCTGGAAATCACCAGAACCGGGTGACTCTGGTCCCCCTCTGGGACTCTCCCGGAGCTGGGGACACTAGTCCTCAGCTGGGCCTCAACAGGACCTGGTGAATCTACTCCTCACTTAGGCCTCGTCTGGACCTTGTGACTCTTTTCCCACGTGGCATCAATGGGACATGGTTACTCTGTTGCCCACATGGGCCTCACCTGGACATTATAACTTTGCTCCACACTTTGGCCTCAACTGGTCCTGATGAATCTGGTCCCCGCACCTAGGCCTCAATCTGGACCTGGTGAGTGTGGTCCCCACCTGGGTCTCACCTGAACCTGGTGACTCTCGTTCCCACTTGAAACACACCTGGCCCTGTTGACTGTGGTGTTCTTGTAGAGTCACATTTACCTGTGACTCCGGTCCCCATTAGGGCCTCACCTGGATCTGGTGACTCTGACCTGCAGGTTGGCATCACCTGGACCTGGTGAGTGGGGTGGCCAAATGGACCGCACCCATACGTGTTGACTCAGGTCCACAAGTGGGCCTCTTGGACCTGGTGAATCTTGTCCTTAAATGGTCCTCTCCGAGACCCGGGGACTCTGGTCACCACCTGGGCCTCACCTGGATCTGGTGAATCTGGTCCCCATCTGGGCCTCACCCAGTCCTGGTGACTTTGTTCCCCACATGGACCTGATTGCTGTGGACGCCTTCTTGGCCTCACCTGGAACTGGTGACTCTGATCCTATCTGCGCGTCACCCAGACCTGGTGAATCTGGTCCTCAGACCTCGTGTCTCTGGTCCCACCTGGGCCACACCAGGAGCTGGTGTCTCTGGTACCCACCTGTGTAGCATCAGGATATGGTTACACTGTTCACTCATATTGACCCAGCCGGACCTATTAACTCTGGTCTTCACCTGGGCCACACCTGGACATGGTGACACTGGTTCCCATCTGGGTCTCACCTGGATATGGTGAGTCCGGATCCCTACCTGGTCCTCACCTGTACCTGGTGATTCTCGTGCCAGCATGGACATCATGTTCACCTGGTGGCTGAAGTGTTTCTAGCTTCTCATGTACCTCGTGACTCTGTTCCCCACCAAGGCCTCACCGGGACCTGGTGAGTGTGGTTGCCACCTGCACCTCACCTGGACCTGGTGATTTTGTTCTGCACCTGAGACTACCCTGGATCTGGTGACTGTGGTTCCCTCCTGGGCTTCACCTGGATTTGGGGACTCCGGTCTCCATATGGGCCTCACCTGGCCCTGTTGACCATGGTCCACAACTGGGCAAAATTGGGACCCTGTGACTGTGTTCCACAACTGGATCTCACCGGGAACAGGTGACTCTGGTCCCCCTCTGGGTCTCACCGTGCCCTATTGACAGTGAACCCCACTTTGGCTTGGCTTCGACCTGCTGACCCTGGTTGCCAACTGCGCCTGACCTCGAACTGTTGACTCTGGTTCTTTCAAGGGCCTCCCCTGTACCTGGTGATCCTGGTGCCCACCTGGGCCTCACCTGGACGTGGTGACCCTTGTCAACACCAGGGACTCACCTGGACCTGCTTACTGTGTTCCACACCTGGGCCTCAAGTACACCTCTTGACCATGGTCCCCAAGAACGCCTAACATGGACCTGTTGACTCTGATCCCCACCGGGGTCTCACGTGTACCTGGTAACTCTGGTACTAACCTGGGCCTCACCTGCACCTAGAGACTCTGGTCCCCACCTGGACTTCACCTGGATCTGGTGACTCTGGTCCCCACCTGAAATTTACCTGGATCTGGTGATTCTGGTCCCCACCTGGACCTCTCCTGGACCTGGTGACTCTCTTTCCAACATGGACCTCACCTGGAACTGGTGACTCTGGTCCTCAGTTTGGCCTCACCTGGACCTGGTGTCTCTTGTCCCCACTTTGACGTAATTCAGAACTGCTGAATCTTGCCCCACCTAGGCCGCACCCAGACCTGGAGACTCTTGTCCCCAGCTATGCCTCAATTCGAGCTGATGAATCTGGTCCTCACGTGGGCCTCACATGGACCTGGGACTCAGCTGGAAAGAGGGGCTCTGGGTCCCAAGAGGGTCTCACGTGATCCTGCTGACTGTGATCTAATCTATGCCTCACCAGGACCTAGTGATTCTGTTCCCCATCTGGGCTTGCATGGCCCTAGTGACTCTGGTCCTCACCCAGGCATCATTGGGACCTGGATACTCTATTCCACACCTGGGCCTCACTTTGTCCAGGGACATCTGGTCCCATTCTGTGCCTCAAACTAAACTGGTTACTCTGGTTCCCCCTCTGGGCCTCACCCTTACCTGGTGACTCTGGTCACCCCTTGGGCTTCACATGGTCCTGGTGAATCTGGTCCTTAGCGGGTCCGCACCTGGATCTGGTGACAGGTCACCACGTGGGCCTCTCCTGGACTTGGTGAATCATGTTGCCACCTGTGCCTCACCTGGACCTTGTGACTGTGGTCCTTCCTGGACCTCACCTGTATCTGGTGGCTCTGGTTCCCATATGGGGCTCTCCTGGACCTGGTTCCTGTGGTCTCCATCTGGCCTCACCTGGAACACAATGACTCTGATCCATATTTGGGCCTCTCCTGGACCTGTTGACTCTGGTCCTTACCTGGGCATCATTGGGACCTGGATACTCTCTTATATACCTGGGCCTCACCTGGACCTGGTGACTGTGGTCCCACCAGCGCCTCACCTGGACGGGGTTACTGGTTCCCACAGGGACATCACCTGCACCTGGTGACTCAGGTCCTCATATGGGCATCATGGGACCTGGTATCACAGTTCGACATCGGGGCCTCACTTGGACCTAGTGATTTTCGTTTCCCTCTGGGCCTCACCCTGACGTGGTGACTCTGGTCCTCACCTGGTTATCACCAGAACCGAGGGACTCTGGTCCCCTCTGGGACTCACCCGGAGCTGGGGCCAGCGGTCCACAACTGGGCCTCAACAGGACCTGGTGAATCGACTCCTCACTTAGGCCTCGGCTGGACCTTGTTACTCTTTCCCCACCTGGCATCAATGGGACAAGGTTACTCTGTTCCTCACCTGGGCCTCACCTGGACATGATAACTTTGCTCCACACTTTGGCCTCAGCTGGTCCTGATGACTCTGGTCCCCCCACCTAGTCCTCAATCTGGACCTGGTGACTGGTCCCCACCTGGAACTCACCTGGACCTGGTGACTCTCGTTCCCACATGAACCACACCTGGACCTGGTGCTGTGGTGTTCTTGTAGACTCACATTTACCTGGTGACTCCGGTCCCCACTAGGGCCTCACCTGGATCTGGTGACTCTGGCCTGCAGGTTGGCCTCACCTTGACCTGGTGAGTGGGGTTGCCACCTGGGCCTCACCCATACCTGGTAACTCAGGTCTCCACGTGGGCCTCTTTGACCTGGTAAATCTATTACTTACCTGGTCCTCTCGCAGACCCGGGGACTCTGGTCAACACCTGGGCGTCACCTGGACCTGGTCAATCTGGTCCCCATCTGGGCCTCACCCGGTCCTGGTGACTTTGTTCCGCACCTGGACCTGATTGCTGTGGACTCTTTCTTGGCCTCACCTGGAACTGGTGACTCTGAACCTATCTGCGCGTCACCCAGACCTGGTGACTCTGTTCCTCACCTGGGCATTTTTGGTACTTGGTGTCTCTGTTCCATACCTGAGCCTCACCTGGACATGATGACTCTGGAACCTCTCTGGTCCTCACCCTGACATGGTGATCCTGGACCCATCTGGATGTCACCTGGACCAGGTGATTCTGGTACCCCTCTAGGCCTCAACCAGATCTGGTGACTCTGGTCCTCAACTGGGCCTCACCTGGACCTAGTGAATATGCTCCATCTGGGCCTCATTTGGGCCTGGTGACTCTGGTCCCTACCTGGGCATCATCGGGACATGGTTCCACTGCATGGCCTCAAGGTTGGCCTCAGCTGGACCTGGTATCTCTCGTCCCTACCTGGGCATCATCGGGACATGGTTCCTCTGCATGGCCTGCAGGTTGGCCTCACCTGTACCTGGTGAGTGGTGTTGCCACCTGGGCCTCACCCATACCTGGTGACACAGGTCCCCACGTGGGTCTCACTTGGAACTGGTGTATCTGGTCCTTATCTGGTCCTCACCTGGTCCTCACCCGTAACTCGTCACCTGGTCACCACCTGGGAATCACCTGGGCCTGGTGAATCTGGTCCCCATCTGGTCCTCACTCAGTCCTGGTGACTTTGTTCCCCACCTGGACCTGATAGCTGTGGACTCCTTCTTGGCCTCACCTGGAACTGGTGACTCTGATCCTAACTACGCCTCACCAGATCTGCTGACTCTGGTCCTCACCTGTGGATCATTACGACCTGGATACTCTGTTCCACACCTGAGCCTCACCTGGACATGATGACTTTGGATCCACTATGGGCCTCCCTCTGACATGGTGACACTGGTCCCCATCTGGATATCACCTAGACCAGGTGAATCTGGTACGCCTCTAGGCCTCAACCAAACCTGGTGACTCTAGTCCTCAACTGGGCCTCACCGGGACCTACTGAATATGCTCCCCAACTGCGCCTCATCTGGACATGGTGACTCTGGTTCTATGTGGGCATCATCGGGACATGGTTACTCTATTCCCCACTGGGAGTGACCTGATCCTGGTAATACTATTCCGAACTTTGGCATTTTCTCTACCAGGTGACTCTGGCTCCACCTGGTCCTCACCTGTAACTGGTGACTCTGATCCTAAGCATGGCCTCACCTGACCTGGTGACTGTGGTTCCCATCGGGAACTCACCTGGACCTCATATCTCTGGTCCCAACTGGGCCTCTCCAGGACCTGGTGTCTCGGTAACCACCTCGGTAGCATCAGGATATGGTTACACTGTTCAATAACAGTGACCCAGCGGGACATATTATCTCTGGCCTTCACCTGGGCCACAGCAGGACATGGTGATACTGGTTCCCACCTGGGTCTCACCTGGACATGGTGAGTCGGTTCCCCACCTGGTCCTCACCTGTAACTGGTGATTCTCGTTCCCACATGGACATCATGTGGACCTGGTGGCTGCAGTGTTTCTAGCTTCTCATGTACCTCGTGACTCTGGTCCACACCCGGGCCTCACCGGGACCTGGTGAGTGTGGTTGCCACCTGCACCTCACCTGGACCTGGTGATTCTGGTCTGCACCTGAGACTACCCTGGATCTGGTGACTGTGGTCCCCACCTGGGCTTCACCTGGATTTGGGGACTCCGGTCCCCATCTGGGCCTCACCTGGCCCTGTTGACCATGGTCCTCAACTGGGAAAAATTGGGACCCTCTGACTGTTTTCCACAACTGGACCTCACCTGGACCAGGTGACTCTGGTCCCCCTCTGTGTCTCACCGTGCCCTAGTGACTGTGAACACCACTTTGGCCTGACTTCGACCTGCTGACCCTGGTTGCCACCCGTGCCTGACCTCGAACTGTTGACTCTGGTTCTTTCAAAGGCCTCCCCTGTACCTGGTGATCCTGGTGCCCACCTGGCCCTCACCTGCACCTGGTGTCTCTAGTCACCACCGGGGACTCACCTGGACCTGCTTACTGTGTTCCACACCTGGGCCTCAAGTACACCTCTTGACCATGGTTCCAAGCTCGCCACACATGGACCTGTTGCCTCTGATCCCCACCGGGGCCTCACGTGTACCTGGTAACTCTGGTCCTCACCTGGGCCCCATCTGCACCTAGTGACTCTGGTCCCCACCTGGACTTCACCTGGATCTGGAGACCCTGGTCCCCATCTGGAACCCACCTGTATCTGGTGACTCTTCTCAGTTTGGCCTCACCTGGACTGGTGTCTCTCGTCCCCACTTTGACCTAACTCAGAACTGCTGAATCTTGCCCCACCTAGGCCGCACCCAGACCTGATGACTCTTGTCCCCAGCTATGCCTCAATTCGACATGATGAATCTGGTCCTCACGTGGGCCTCACATGGACCTCGGACTCAGCGGGATAGAGTGGCTCTGGTTCCCACAAGGGGCTCACCTGATACTGGTGACTGTGTTCTTATTCTATACCTCACCAGGACCTAGTGATTCTGTTCCCCATCTGGGCTTTCATGGCCCTAGTGACACTGGTCCTCACCCAGGCATCATTGGGAGCTGGATACTCTATTCCACACCTGGGCCTCACTTTGTCCAGGGACCTCTGGTCCCATTCTGGGCCACAAACTAAACTGGTTACTCTGGTTCCCCCTCGGGGCCTCACCCTTACCTGGTGACTCTGGTCACCCCTTGGGCTTCACTTGGGCCTGTTGAATCTGGTTCTTAGCTGGTCCGCACCTGGATCTGGTGACAGGTCACCACGTGGGCCTCACCTGGACTTGCTGAATCCTGTTGCCCCCTGCGCCTCACCTGGACCTTGTGACTGTGGTCCATCCTGGACCTCACCTGGATCTGGTGGCTCTGGTTCCCATATGGGGCTCTCCTGGACCTGGTTCCTGTGGTCTCCATCTGGCCTCACCTGGAAGACAATGACTCTGATCCATATTTGGGCCTCTCCTGGACCTGTTGAGTCTGGTCCTTACCTGGGCATCATTGGGACCTGGATACTCTCTTATATACCTCGGCCTCACCAGGACCTGGTGACTGTGGTCCCACCTGGGCCTCACCTGGACGGGGTGACTGGTTCCCTCAGGGACCTCACCTGGACCTGGTGACTCAGGTCCTCATATGGGCATCTTGGGACCTGGTTTCACAGTTCCACATCGGGGCCTCACCTGGACCTAGTGATTCTCGTCCCCCTCTGGGCCTCACCCAGACTTGTGACATTGGTCCCCATCTGGATATCACCAGAACCGGGTGACACACCCGGAGCTGGGGACACTGGTCCTCCGCTGGGCCTCAACAGGACCTGGTGAATCTACTCCTCACTTAGACCTCGTCTGGACCTTGTGACTCTTTTCCCATCTGACATCAATGGGACATGGTTACTGTGTTCCCCATCTGGGCCTCACCTGGTCATGATAACTTTGCTCCACACTTTGGGCTCAACTGGTCCTGATGACTCTGGTCCCCCCACCTAGGCCTCAATCTGGACCTGGTGACTGTGGTCCCCCCCTGGGTCTCACCTGGATCTGGTGACTCTCGTTCCCACATAACCAAACCTGGACCTGGTGACTGTGGTGTTCTTGTAGACTCACATTTACCTGGTGCCTCGTGTCGCCACTAGGACCTCAACTGGATCTGTTGACTCTGGCCTGCAGATTCGCCTCACTTGGACCTGGTGAGTGGGGTTGCCACCTGGGCCTCACCGAAACCTGGTGACTCAGGTCCCCACGTGGGCCTCTTGGACCTGTTAATCTGGTGCTTGCCTGGTCCTCTCCCAGACCCGGGTACTCTGGTCCCCAACTGGGCCTCACCTGGACCTGGTGATTGTGGTCCCCATCTGGGCCTCACCCAGTCCTGGTGACTTTGTTCCCCACCTGGACCTGATTGCTGTGGACTCCTTCTTGGCCTCACCTGGAACCGGTGTCTCTGATCCTATCTGCGCCTCACCCAGACCTGTTGACTCTGGTCCACACCTGGGCATCATTGGTACCTGGTGACTCTGTTCCACACCTGAGCCTCACCTGGACATGATGACTCTTGAACCTCTCTGGGCCTCACCCTGACCTGGTGATTCTGGTCCCCATCTGGATTTCACCTGGACCAGGTGATTCTGGTACCCCTCTAGGCCTCAACGAGATCTGGTGACTCTGGTCCTAAACTGGTCCTCACCTGGACCTAGTGAATATGCTCCATCTGGGCCTCATTTGGACCTGGTGACTCTGGTCCCTACCTGGGCATCATCGGGACATAGTTCCACTGCATGGCCTGCAGGTTGGCGTCACCTGGACCTGGTAAATCTGGTCCCTACCTGGGCATCAACGGGACATGGTTTCTCTGCATGGCATGCAGGTTGGCCTCACCTGGACCCGGTAAGTCTATTCCCTACATGGGCATCATTGGGACATGGTTCCTCTGCATGGCCTGCATGTTGGCTTCACCTGGACCTGGTTAGTGGGATTTTCACCAGTGCCTCACCCATACCTGGTGACACAGGTCCCCACGTGCTCATCACTTGGACCTGGTGAATCTGACCCTTACCTGGTCCTCACCCGGAACTGGTAAGTCTGGTCACCACCTGGGAATCACCTGGGCCTGGTGAATCTGGTCCCCATCTGGGCCTCACCCAGTCCTGGTGACTTTCTTCCCCATCTGGGCCTGATTGCTGTGGACTCCTTCTTGGCCTCACCTGGAACTGGTGACTCTGATCCTAACTGGGCCTCACCCAGAACTGGTGACTCTGGTACTCACCTGTGGTCCATTATGACATGGATACTCTGTTCCAACCTGAGCCTCACCTGGATATGATGACTCTGGATCCCCTCTGGGCCTCAGCCTGACCTGGTGACACTGGTCCCCATCTGGATGTCACCTAGACCAGGTGAAACTGGTACCCCTCTAGGCCTCAACTTGACCTGGTGACTCTGGTCCTCAAATGGGCCTCACCGGGACCTAGTGAACATGCTCCCCACCTGCGCCTCATCTGGACCTGGTGACTCTGGTCCCTACCTGGGCATCATCAGGACATGGTTGCTTTGCATGGCCTGAAGGTTGCCCTAACCTGGACCTGGTGTGTGGGTTTGCCACCTGGGTCTCACCCATACCTGGTGACTCAGGTCCCAACGTGAGACTCTTGGACCTGGTGAATCTGGTCCTTACCTCTTCCTCTCCCAGATTCGGGGACTCTGGACACCACCTGGGCTCACCTGGACCTGGTGGATCTGGTCCCCATCTGGGCCTCACCCAGTCCAGGTGACTTTGTTCCCCACCTGTACCTGATTGCTTTGGACTGTTTCTTGGCCTCACCTGGAACTGGTGTCTCTGATCCTATCTGCGCCTCACCCAGACCTGTTGACTCTGGTCCTCACCTGGGCATCATTGGTACCTGGTGACTCTGTTCCACACCTGAGCCTCACCTGCACATGTTGCCTCTAGAACCACTCTGGGCCTCACCCTGACCTGAAGACTCTGGTACCCATCTGGATGTCACCAAGACCAGGTGAATCTGGTACGCCTCTGGGCCTCAACTAGACTTGGTGACACTGGTCTTCAACTGGGCCTCACCGGGACCTAGTGAATATGCTCCCCACCTGCGCCTCATCTGGACCTGGTGACTCTGGTTCTACCTGGGCATCATCGGGTCATGGTTACTCCATTCCCCACTGGGACTGACCTGATCCTGTTAACTCTGGTCCTGACTTTTGGCTCTTCTGTACCAGGTGACTCTGGCTCCACCTGGGCCTCACCTGTAACTGTTGAATCTGATCCTAAGCATGGACTCACCTCACCTGATGTCTGTGGTGCCCATGGGACATCACCTGGTCCTCATGTCTCTGGTCTCACCTGGGCCTCACCAGGACTTGGTGTCTCTCGTACCCACCTGGGTAGCATCAAGATATGGTTACACTGTTCACTAACAGTGACCCAGCCGGACCTATTAACTCTGGTCTTCACCTGGGCCACACCTGGACATGGTGACACTGGTTCCCACATGGGTCTCACCTGGACATGGTGAGTCTGATCCCCACAGGGTCCTCAACTCTAACTGGTGATTCTCGTTCCCAAATGGACATCATGTGGGCCTGGTGGCTGCAGTGTTTCTAGATTCTCATGTACCTCGTGACTCTGGTCCCCAGGAGGGCCTCACCGGGACCTGGTGAGTGTGGTTGCCACCTGCACCTCACCTGGAACTGGTGATTCTGGTCTGCACCTGAGACTACCCTGGATCTGGTGACTTTTGTCCCAATCTGGGCTTCACCTGGATTTGGGCACACCGATTCCCATCTGGGCCTCACCTGGCCCTGTTGACCATGGTCCTCAACTGGGCAAAATTGGGACCCGGTGACTGTGTTCCACACCTGGACCTCACCTGGACCAGGTAACTCTGGTCCCCCTCTGGGTCTCACCGTGCTCTAGTGACTGTGAACCCCACTTTGTCCTGACTTGCACCTGCTGACCCTGGTTGTCACCTGCGCCTGACCTCGAAATATTGACTCTGGTTCTTTCAAGGGCCTCCCCTGTACCTGGTGATCCTGGTCCCCACCTGGGCCTTACCTGGACCTGGTGACTCTTGTCACCACCGGGGACTCACTTGGACCTTGTTACAGTGTTCCACACTGGGCCTCAAGTAGAACTCTTGACCATGGTCCCCAAGCCTGCCTCACATGGACCTGTTGCCTCTGATACCTACCGGCGCCTCACGTGTACCTGGTAACTCTGGTCCTCACCTGGGCCTCATCTGGACCTAGTGACTCTGGTCCCCACCTGGGCTTCACCTGGATCTGGTGACTCTGATTCCCACCTGGACTTCACCTGGATCTGGGGACACTGGTCCCAACCTGGACCTCTCCTGGACCAGCTGACTCTCTTTCCATCATGGACCTCACCTGGATCTGGTGACTCTGGTCCTCAGTTCGGCCTCACCTGGACCTGGTGTCTCTCGTCCCCACTTTGACCTAACTCAGAACTGCTGAATCTTGCCCCACCTAGGCCGCACCCAGACCTGGTGACTCTTGTCCCCAGCTATGCCTCTATTCAACCTGAAGAATCTTGTCCTCAAGTGGGCCTCACATGGACCTGGGACTCAGCTGGATAGAGTGGCTCTGGTTCCCACAAGGGGCTCACCTGATACTGGTGACTGTGGTCTTATTCTATGTCTCACCAGGACCTAGTGATTCTGTTCCCCATCTGGGCCTGCATGGCCGTAGGGACTCTGGTCCTCACCAAGGCATCATTGGGACCTGGATACTCTGTTCCACACCTGGACCTCACTTTGACCAGTGACCTCTGGTCCCATTCTGGGCCTCAAACTAAACTGGTTACTCTGGTTCCACTCTGGGCCTCACCCTTACCTGGTGACTCTGGTCACCCCTTGGGCTTCACTTGGGCCTGGGGAATCTGGTCCTTAGCTGGTCCACACCTGGATCTGGTGACAGGTCGCCACCTGGGCCTCACCTGGGCTTGGTGAATCCTGTTGCCATCTGCGCCTCCCCTGGACCTTGTGAAAGTGGTCCCACCTGGACCTCACCTGGATCTGGTGGCTCTGGTTCCCATATGGGGCTCTACTGGACCTGGTTCCTGTGGTCTCCATCTGGCCTCACCTGGAACAAAATGACTCTGATCCATATTTGGGACTCTCCTAGACCTGTTTACTCTGTCCTTACCTTGGCATTATTGGGACCTGGATACACACTTATATACCTGGGCCTCACCTGGACCTGGTGACTGTGGTCCCACCTGGCCTCACCTGGACGAGGTGACTGGTTCCAACAGGGACCTCACCTGTACCTGGTGACCCAGGTCCTCATATGGGCATCATGGGTCCTGCTTTCTCAGGTCCACATTGGGGCCTCACCTGGACCTAGTGATTCTCGTCCCCCTCTGGGCCTCATCCTGACGTGGTGACTCTGGTCCCTATCTGGATATCACCAGAACCGGGTGACTCTGTTTCCCCTCTGGGACTCACCCAGAGCTGGGGACAGTGGTCCACAACTGGTCCTCAACAGGACCTGGTGAATCTACTCCTCACTTAGACCTCGTCTGGACCTGTGACTCTTTTCCCACCTGACATCAATGGGACATGGTTACTCTGTTCCCCAACTGGGCCTCACCTGGATATGATAACTTTGCTCCACACTTTGGCCTCAACTGGTCCTGATGACTCTGGGCCCCCCACCTAGGCCTCAATCTGGACCTGGTAACTGTGGTCCCCACCTGGGTCTCTTGGACCTGGTGACTCTTGTTCCCACATGAACCACACCTGGACCTGGTGACTGTGGTGTTCTTGTAGACTCACATTTACCTAGTGACTCTGGTCCCCACTAGGGCCTCACGTGTATCTGGTGACTCTGGCCTGCAGGTTGGCCTCACCTGGACTTGGTGAGTGGGGTTGCCACCTGGGACACACCCATACCTGGTGACTCAGGTTCCCACGTGTGCCTCTTTGACCTGGTGAATCTGGTCCTTACCTGGTCCTCTACTAGACCCGGGGACTCCGGTCACCACCTGGGCCTCACCTGGACCTGGTGAGTGAATCTGGTCTCCATCTGGGCCTCACCCAGTCCTGGTGACTTTGTTCCCCACCTGGACCTGATTGCTGTGGACTCTTTCTTGGCCTTACCTGGAACTGGTGGCTCTGATCCTATCTGCACGTCACCCAGATCTGGTGACTCTGGTCCTCAACTGGGCCTCACCTGGACCTAGTGAATATGCTCCATCTGGGCCTCATTTGGGCCTGGTGACTCTGTTCCCTACCTGGGCATCATCGGGACATGGATCCACTGCATAGCCTGCAGGTTGGCCACACCTGGACCTGGTAACTCTGGTCCCTACATGGGCATCATCGGGACATGGTTCCTCTACATGGCCTACAGGTTGGCCTCACCTGGACCTGGTGAGTGGGGTTGCCACCTGGGCCTCACCCATACCTGGTGACAAAGGTCCCCACGTGGGCCTAGATTGGACCTTGTGAATCTGGTCCTTACCTTATACTCACCCGGAACTGGTAACCCTGGTCACCACCTGGGCCTCACCCTGACTTGGTGATTCTGGACCCATCTGGATTTCACCTAGACCAGGTGAATCTGGACCCCTCTACGCCTCAACTAGAACTGGTGACTCTTGTCCTCAACTTGGCATCACCGGGACCTAGTGAATATGCTCCCCACCTGCGCCTCATCTGGACCTGGTGACTCTGGTTCTTCCTGGGCATCATCGGGACATGGTTACTCTATTCCCCACTGGGACTGACCTGATCCTGGTAACTCTGGTCCTGACTTTGGCCTCCTCTGTACCAGGTGACTCTGGCTCAACCTGTGCCTCACCTGTAACTGGTGACCCTGATCCTAAGCATGGTCTCACCTGACCTGCTGACTGCGGTTCCCATCGGGACCTCACCTGGACCTCATGTCTCGGGTCCCTCTTCGGCCTCACCAGGACCTGGTGTCTCTGGTAACCATCTATGTAGCATCATGTTATGGTTACACTGTTCACTATCAGGGACTCTGGTCCCCATCTGGATGTCACCTGGACCAGGTGATTCTGGTACCCCTCTAGGACTCAACCAGATCTGGTGACTCTCGTCCTCACCTGGGCCTCATCTGGACCTAGTGACTCTGGTCCCCACCTGGGCATCACCTGGATTTGGGGACTCCGGTCCCCATCTGGGCCTCACCTGGCCCAGTTGACCATGGTCCTCAACTGGGCAAAATTGGGAACCGGTGACTCTGTTCCACAACTGGATCTCACCTGGACCAGGTGACTCTGGTCCCCCTCTGGGTCTCACCGTGCCCTAGTGACTGTGAACCCCACTTTGGACTGACTTGGACCTGCTGACCCTGTTTGCCACCTGCGCCAGACCTCGAACTGTTGACTCTGGTTCTATCAAGGGCCTCCCCTGGACCTGGTGATCCTGGTCCCCACCTGGGCCTCACCTGGACGTGGTGACTCTTGTCACCACCGGGGACTCACCTGGACCTGGTTACTGTGTTCCACACCTGGGCCTCAAGTCGACCTGTTGACCATGGTCCCCAAGCCGGCCTCACATGGACCTATTGCCTCTGAAGCCCACCGGGGCCTCACGTGTACCTGGTAACTCTGGTCCTCACCTGGGCGTCACCTGGACCTAGTGACTCTGGTCCCCCCTGGGCTTCACCTGGATCCGGTGACTCTGGTCCCCACCTGGATTTCACCTGGATCTGGTGACTCTGGTCCCCACCTGGACCTCTCCTGGACCTGCTGACTCTCTTTCCAACATGGACCTCACCTGGATCTGGTGATTCTGGTCCTCAGTTTGGCCTCACCTGGACCTGGTGTCTCTCGTCCCCATTTTGACCTAACTCAGAACTGCTGAAACTTGCCCCACCTAGGCCGCACCCAGACATGGTGACTCTTGTCCCCAGCTATGCCTCAATTCGACCTGATGAATCTGGTCCTCACGTGGGCCTCACATGGACCTGGGACTCAGCTGGATAGAGGGGCTCTGGTTCACACAAACGGCTCACCTGATACTGCTGACTGTGGTCTTATTCTATGCCTCACCAGGACCTAGTGATTCTGTTCCCCATCTGGGCCTGCATGACCCCAGTGACTCTGGTCCTCACCCAGGCATCATTGGGACCTGGATACTCTATTCCACACCTGGGCCTCACTTTGACCAGGGACCTCTGGTCGCATTCCGGGCCTCAAACTAAACTGGTTACTCTGGATCCCCCTCTGGGCCTCACCCATACCTGGTGACTCTGGTTACCCCTTGCGCTTCACTTGGGCCTGTTGAATCTGGTCCTTAGCTGGTCCTCACCTGGATCTGGTGACTGGTCGCCACCTGGGCCTCACCTGGACTTGGTGAATCCTGTTGCCACCTGCGAATCACCGGGACCTTGTTACTGTGGTCCCACCCGGACCTCACCTGGATCTGGTGGCTCTGGTTCCCATATGGCGCTCTCCTGCTCCTGGTTCCTGTGGTCTCCATCTGGCCTCAACTAGAACACAATGACTCTGATCCATATTTGGGCCTCTCCTGGAACTATTGACTCTGGTCCTTACCTGGGCATCATTGGGACCTGGATACTCTCTTATATACCTGGGCCTCACCTGGACCTGTTGACTGTGGTCCCACCTGGGCCTCACCTGGACGAGGTGACTGGTTCCCACAGAGACCTCACATGGACCTGGTGACTCAGGGCCTCATATGGACATCATGGGACCTGGTTTCGCAGTTCCACATTGGGGCCTCACCTGGAACTAGTGATTCTCGTCCCCCTCTGGGCCTCACCCTGACGTGCTGACTCTGTCCCCACCTGGATATCACCAGAACCGGGTGACTCTGGTCCCCTGTGGGACTCACCCGGAACTGGGGACACTGGTCCTCAACCGGACCTCAACAGGACCTGGTGAATCTACTCCTCACTTAGGCCTCTTCTGGACCTTGTGACCCTTTTCCCACCTGGCATCAATGAGACATGGTTACTCTGTTCCCCACGTAGGCCTCAACTGGACATGATAACTTTGCTCCGAACTTTGGCCTCAACTGGTCCTGATGACCTTGGTCCCCCAACCGAGGCCTCAATCTGGACCTGGAGACTGTCTCCCCACGTGGGTCTCACCTGGACCTGGTGACTCTCGTTCCCACATGAACCAAACCTGGACCTGGTGACTGTGGTGTACTTGTAGACTCACATTTACCTGGTGACTCCGGTCCCCACTAGGGCCTAACCTGGATCTGGTGACTCTGGCCTGCAGGTTGGCCTCACCTGGACTTGGTTAGTGGGATGCCACCTGGGCCTCACACATACCTGGACTCAGGTCTGCACGTGGGCCTCTTGGACCTGGTGAATCTGGCCCTTACCTGGTCTTCTCCCAGACGCGGGGAATCTGGTCACAACCTGGGCCTCATGTGGACCTGGTGAATCTGGTCCCCATCTGGGCCTAACCCAGTCCTGGTGACTATGTTTCCCACCTGGAACTGATTGCTCTGGACTCTTTCTTGGCCTCACTTGGAACTGGTGACTCTGATCCTATCTGTGCGTCACCGAGACCTGGTGACTCTGCTCCTCACCTGGGCATCATTGGTACCTGGTTATTCTGTTCCACACCTGAGCCTCACCTGGACATGATGTCTCTGGGACCTCTCTGGGCCTCACCCTGACCTGGTGATCTGGTCCCCATCTGGATGTCACCTGGACCAGGGGATTTTGGAACCCCTCTAGGCCTCAACCAGTTCTGGTGACTCTTGTCCTCAACTGGGCCTCATCTGGACCTAGTGAATATGCTCCATCTGGGCCTCATTTGGACATGGTGACTCTGGTCATTCACTGGGCATTATCGGGAAATGGTTCCACTGCATGGCCTGCTGGTTTGCCTCACCTGGACCTGGTAACTCTGGTCCCTAGCTGGGCATCATCAGGACATGGTTCCTCAGCATGGCCTGCAGGTAGGCCTCATCTTGACCTGGTGAGTGGAGTTCCCACCTGGGTCTTACCCATGCCTGGTGACACAGGTCCCCACGTGGGCCTCACTTGGACCTGGTGAATGTGGTCCTTTCCTAGTCCTCACCCGGAACTGGTAAATCTGGATACCACCTGGGAATCACCTAGACCTGGTGACTTTGTTCCCCACCTGGACCTGATTGCTGTGGACACCTTCTTGGCCTCACCTGGAAGTGGTAACTCTGATCCTAACTGGGCCTTTCCCAGATCTGGTGACTCTGGTCCTCACCTTCGGACAATTATGACCTGGATACTCTGTTCCACATCTGAGCCTCACCTGGACATGATGACTCTGGATCCCCTCTGGGCCTCACCCTGACATGGTTACTCTGGTCCCCATCTGGATGTCACCTAGACCAGGTGAATCAGGTACCCCTCTGGGCCTCAACCAGATCTGGGGCCTCTGGTCCTCAACTGGGCCTCACCTGGACCTAGTGAATATGCTCCATCTGTGCCTCATTTGGACCTGGTGACTCTGGTCCCTACGTGGGCAACATCGGGACATGGTTCCACATAATGGTCTGCAGGTTGGCCTCTTCTTGACCTGGTAACTCTGGTCCCTACCTGGGCATCATCGGGACACGGTTCCTCTGCATGGCCTGCAGGTTGGCGTCACCTGGACCTCGTACCTCTGGTCCCTACCTGGGCATCATCGGGACACGGTTCCTCTGCATGGCCTGCAGATAGGCCTCACCTGGACCTGGAGAGTGGGCTTGCCACCTGGGCCTCACCCAAACCTGGTGACTCAGGTCCCCACGTGGGCCTCTTTGACCTATTAATCTGGTCCTTACCTCGTCCTCTCCCAGACCCGGGGACTCTGCTCACTACCTGGGCCTCACCTGGAGCTGGTGAATCTGATCCCCATCTGGGCCTCACCCATTCCTGGTGACTTTGTTCGCCACCTGGACCTGATTTTTGTGGACTCCTTCTTGGCCTCACCTGGAACTGGTGACTCTGATCGTATCTGCACGTCACCCAGATCTGGTGACTCTGGTCCTCACCTGGGCATCATTGGTACCTGGTCACTCTGTTCCACACCTGAGCCTCACCTGGACATGATGACTCTGGAACCTCTCTGGGCCTCACCCTGACCTGGTGACTCTGGTCCCCATCTGGATGTCACCTGGTCCAGGTGATTCTGGTACTCCTCTAGGACTCAATCAGATCTGGTGACTGTGATCCTCAACTGGGCCTCACCTGCACCTAGCGAATATGCTCCATCTGGGCCTCATTTGGACCTGGTGACTCTGATCCCTACCTGGCCATCATCGGGACATGTTCCACAGCATGGCCTGTAGGTTGGCCTCACCTGGACCTGAGAACTCTAGTCCCTACCTCGGCATCATCTGGACATGGTTCCTCTGCATGGCTTTCAGGTTGGCCTCACCTGGACCTGGTGAGGGGGGTTGTCACATGGGCCTCACAAATGTCTGGTGACACAGGTCCCCACTTGGGCCTCACTTGGACCTGGTGACTCTGGTCCTTACCTGGTCCTCACCCGGAACTCGTAACTCTGTTCACCACCTGGGAATAACCTGGACCTGGTGACTCTGGTCCCCATCTGGATGTCACCTGGACCAGGTGTTTCTGGTACCCCTCTAGGCCTCAACCAGATCTGGTGACTCTGGTCCTCAACTGGGCCTCACTGGGACCTAGTGAACATGCTCCCCACCTGCGCCTCATCTGGACCTGGTGACCCTGGTTCTACCTGGGCATCATCGGGACCTGGTTACTCTATTCCCCACTGGGACTGACCTGATCCTGGTAACATTGGTCCTGACTTTGGCCTCTTCTGTACTTAGTGACTCTGGCTCCACCTGGGCCTCAGCTGTAACTGATCCTAAGCATGGCCTCACCTGACCTGGTGACTGTGGTTCCCATCGGGACCTCACCTGGACCTCATGTCTCTGGTCCAACCTGGGCCTCACCAGGACCTGGTGTCTCTGTTACCCACCTGGGTAGCATCAGGATATGGTTACACTGTTCACTAACAGTGACCCAGCCGGACCTATTAACTCTGGTCTTCACCTGGGCCACACCTGGACATGGTGACACTCGTTCCCACCTGGGTCTCACCTGGACATGATGAGTCGTATCCCCACCTGGTCCTCACCTGTAACTTGTGATTCTCGTTCCCGCATGGACATCATCTGGACATGGTGGCTGCAGTGTTTCTAGCTTCTCATGTACCTCGTGACTCTGGTCCCCACCAGGGCCTCACCGGGACCTGGTGAGTGTGGTTGCCACCTGCACCTCACCTGGACCTGGTGATTCTGGTCTGCACCTGAGGCTACCCTGGATCTGGTGACTGTGGTCCCCACCTGGACATCACCTGGATTTAGGGACTCCGGTCCCCATCTGGGCCTCACCTGGCCCTGTTGATCAAGGTCTCATCTGGGCAAAATTGGGACCCGGTGACTGTGTTCCACAACTGGACCTCACCTGGACCATGTGACACTGGTTCCCCACTGGGCCTCACCATACCCTAGTGACTGTGAACCCCACTTTGGCCTGACTTGGACCTGCTGACCCTGGTTGCCACCTGCGCCTGACCTCGAACTGTTGACTCTGGTTCTTTCAAGGGCCTCCCCTGGACCTGGTGATCCTGGTCCCCACCTGGGACTTACCTGCACGTGGTGACCCTTGTCACCACCGGGGACTCACCTGGACCTGCTTACTGTGTTCCACACCTGGGCCACAAGTATACCTGATCACCATGGTCCCCAAGACAGAATCACATGGACCTGTTGCCTCTGATCCCCACCGGGGCCTCACGTGTACCTGGTAACTCTGGTCCTCACCTGGGTCTCATCTGGACCTAGTGACTCTCGTCCCCACCTGGGCTTTACCTGGATCTGGTCACTCTGGTCCCCACCTGGAATTCACCTGGATCTGGTGACTCTGGTCCCCACCTGGACCTCACCTGGATCTGGTGACTCTGGTCCTCAGTATGGCCTCACCTGGACCTAGTGTCTCTCATCCCCACTTTGACTTAACTCAGAACTGCTGAATCTTGCCCCACCTAGGCCGCACCCAGACCTGGTGACTCTTGTCCCAAGCTATGCCTCAATTCGACCTGATGAATCCGGTCCTCACGTGGGCCTCACATGGACCTGGGACTGAGCTGGATAGAGTAGTTCTGGTTCCCACAAGGGGCTCACCTGATACTGGTGACTGTGGTCTTATTCTATGTCTCACCAGGACCTAGTGATTCTGTTCCCATCTGGGCCTGCATATCCGTAGTGATTCTGGTCCTTATCCAGGCATCATTCAGAACTGGATACTCTATTCCACACCTGGGCCTCACTTTGACCAGGGATCTCTGGTCCCATTCTGGCCCTCAAACTAAACTGGTTACCCTATTTCCCCCTCTGGGCCTCACCCTTAGGTGGTGACTCTGGTCACCCCTTGGGCTTCACATGGTCCTGGTGAATCTGGTCCTTAGCTGGTCCGCATCTGGATGTGCTGACTGGTTGCCACCTCAGCCTCACCTGGTCTTGGTGAATCATGTTGCCACCTGCGCCTCACCTGGACCTTGTGTCTGTGGCCCACCTGGACCTCACCTGGATCTGGTGGCTCTGGTTTTTATATGGGGCTCTCCTGGACCTGGTTCCTGTGGTCTCCATCTGGCCTCACCTGGAAAACAATGACTCTGATCCATATTTGGGCCTCTCCTGGACCTGTTGACTCTGGTCCTCACCTGGGCATCATTGGGACCTGGATACTGCTCTTATATACCTGGGCCTCACCAAGACCTGGTGACTGTGGTCGCAAGTGGGCCTCACCTGGACGAGGTCACTGGTTCCCACAGGGCCCTCACCTGGACCTGGTGACTCAGGTCCTCAAATGGGCATCATGGGACCTGGTTTCTCAGTTCCACATCAGGGCCTCACCTGGACCTAGTGATTTTCGTCCCCCTCTGGACCTCTCTCCGACGTGCTGACTCTGGTCCCCACCTGGATATCACCAGAACCGGTGACTCTGCTCCCCCTTGGGACTCACCCGGAGCTGGGGACACTGGTCCTCAGCTTGGCCTCATCAGGATCTGGTGAATCTACTCCTCACTTAGGCCTCGTCTGGACCTTGTGACTCTTTTCCCACCTGGCATCAATGGGACATGGTTACTCTGTTCCCCACCTGGGCCTCACCTGGACATGATAACTTTGCTCCACACTTTGGCCTCAACTGGTCCTGATGACTCTGGTCCCTCAACCTAGGCCTCAATCTGGAACTGGTGACTCTGGTCTCCACCTGGGTCTCACCTGGACCTGGTGACTCTCGTTCCCACATGAACCACACCTGGACCTGGTGACTGTGGTGTTCTTGTAGACTCACATTTACCTGGTGACTCCGGTCCCCACTAGGGACTCACCTTGATCTGGTGACTGTGGCCTGCAGGTTGGCCTCACCTGGACCTGGTGAGTGGGGTTGCCACCTGGGACTCACCCATACCTGGTGACTCAGGTCCCCACGTGTGCCTCTTGGACCTGGTGAATCTGGTCCTTACCTGGTCCTCTCCCAGACCCGGGGACTCTGGTCCCCACCTGGGCCTCACCTGGACCTGGTGAATCTGGTCCCCATCTGGGCCTCATGCAGTCCTGGTGAGTTTGTTCCCCACCTGGACCTGATTGCTGTGGACTCTTTCTTCTCCTCACCTGGAACTGGTGACTCTGATCCTATATGCACGTCACCCAGACCTGGGTACTCTGGTTCTCACGTGGGCATCATTGGTACCTGGTGAGACTGTTCCACACCTGAACCTCACCTGCACTTGATGACTCTGGAACCACTCTGGGCCTCACCCTGACCTGGTGACTCTGGTCCCCATCTGGATGTCACTTGGACCAGGTGATTCTGGTACCCCTCTAGTCCTCAACCAGATCTGGTGACTCTGGTCCTCAACTGGGCCTCACCTGGACTTAGTCAATATGCTCCAACTGGGCCTCATTTGGACCTGGTGACTCTGGTTCTACCTGGGCATCATCGGGACATGGTTGCTCTATACCCACTTGGAGTGACCTGATCCTGATAACTCTGGTCCTGACTTTGGCCTCTTCTGTACCAGGTTACTCTGGCTCCACCTGGGCCTCACCTGAAACTGGTGACTATGATCCTAAGCATGGCCTCACCTGACCTGGTGACTGTGGTTCCCATTGGGACCTCACCTGGACCTCATGTCTCTAGTCCCACTTGGGCCTCACCAGGACCTGGTGTCTCTGCTACCCACCTGGGTAGCATCAGGATATTGTTACACTGTTCACTAACAGTGACCCAGCCGGACCTATTAACTCTGGTCTTCACCTGGGCCACACCTGGACATGGTGACACTGTTTCCCACCTGGGTCTCACCTGGACATGGTGAGTGGGATCCCCACCTGGTCCTCACGTATAACTGGTGATTCTCGTTCCCACATGGAGATCATGTAGACCTGTTGGCCGCAGTATTTCTAGAATCTTTTTTTTTTTTTTTTTTTTTATTCATGATAGTCACACAGAGAGAGACAGAGAGGCAGAGACACAGGCAGAGGGAGAAACAGGCTCCATGCAGGGATCCCGACGTGGGATTCGATCCCGGGTCTCCAGGATCGCGCCCCGGGCCAAAGGCAGGGCCAAACCGCTGCGCCACCCAGGGATCCCTAGAATCTTTTTTTTTAATTTTTATTTATTTATGATAGTCACAGAGAGAGAGAGAGGCAGAGACACAGGCAGAGGGAGAAGCAGGCTCCATGCACCGGGAGCCCGACCTGGGATTCGATGCCGGGTCTCCAGGATCGCTCCCTGGGCCAAAGGCAGGCGCCAAACCGCTGCGCCACCCAGGGATCCCATGTGTTTCTAGCTTCTCATGTACCTCGTGACTCTGGTCCCCACCAGTGCCTCACCGGGACCTGGTGAGTTTGGTTGCCACCTGCACCACACCTGGACCTGGTGATTCTGGTCTGCACCTGAGACTACCCTGGATCTTGTGACTGTGGTCCCCACCTGGGCTTCACCTGGATTTCGGGACTCCGGTCCCCATCTGGGCCTCACCTGGCCCTGTTGACCATGGTCCTCCACTGGGCAAAATTGTGACCCATTGACTGTGTTCCACAACTGGGCCTCACATGGACCAGGTGACTCTGGTCCCCCTCTGGGTCTCACCGTGCCCTAGTGACTGTGAACCCCACTTTGGCCTGACTTCGACCTGCTGAACCTGGTTGCCTCCTGCCCCTGACCTCGAACTGTTGACTCTGGTTCTTTCAAGGGCCTCCCCTGTACCTGATGATCCTGGTTCCACCTGGGCCTCACCTGGACATGGTGACTCTGGTCACCACCGGGGACTCACCTGGACCTGATTACTGTGTTCCACACCTGAACCTGATTGCTGTGGACACTTTCTTTGCCTCACCTGGAACTGGTGACTCTGATCCTATCTGCGCGTCACCCAGATCCGTCACTCTGGTCCTCACCTGTGGACCATTATGACCTGGACACTGTGTTCCACACCTGAGCCTCACCTGGACATGATGATTCTGGAGCCTCTCTAGGCCTCACCCTGACATGGTGACTCTGGTCCCCATCTGGATTTCACCTGGACCAGGTGATTCTGGTACCCCTCTAGGCCTCAACCAGATCTGGTGACACTCTTCCTCAACTGGGACTCACCTGGACTTAGTGAATATGCTCCATCTGGGCCTCAATTGGACCTGGTGACTCTTGTCTCTTCCTGGGCATCATCAGGACTTGGCTCCACTGCATGACTGCAGGTTGTCCTCACCTGGACCTGGTAACTCTGTTCCCTACCTGGGCATCATCGGGACATGGTTCCACTGCATGGCCTGCAGGTTGGCCTCACCTGGACCTGGTAACTCTAGTCCCTACCTGGGCATCATCGGGACATGGTTCCTCTGCATGGCCTGCAGGTTGCCCTCACCTGGACCTGGTGAGTGGGGTTGACACCTCGGCCTCACCCATGCCTTGTGACACAGGTCCCCACGTGGGTCTCACTTGGACCTGGTGAATCTGGTCGTTACCTGGACCTCACCCGGAACTGGTAACTCTGGTCACCACCTGGGAATAACCTGGACCTGGTGAATCTGGTCCCCATCTGGGCCTCATCCAGTCCTGGTGACTTTGTTCCCCACCTGGGCCTGATTGCTGTGGACTTCTTCTTGGCCTCACCTTGAACTGGTGACTCGGATCCTAACTGGGTCTCACCCAGATCTGGTGACTCTGGCCTCACCTGTGGACCATTATGACCTGGATACTTTGTTACACACCTGAGCCTCACCTGGACATGATGACTCTGGATACCCTCTGAGCCTCAGCCTGAGATGGTGACTCTGATCCCCATCTGGATGTCACCTAGACCAGGTGAATCTGGTACCCCTCTAGGCCTCAACTTGACCTGGTGACTCTGGTCCCACCTGGGCCTAAACAGGACCTGTTGTCTCTGGTATCCACCTGGGTAGCATCAGGATATGGTTACACTGTTCACTAACAGTGACCCAGCCGGACCTATTAACTCTGGGTTCACCTGGGCCACACCTAGATATGGTGACACTGGTTCCCACCTGGGTCTCACCTGGACATGGTGAGTCGGATCCCCACCTGGTCCTCACCTGTAACTGGGAATTCTCGTTCCCACATGGACATGATGTGGACCTGGTGGCTGCAGTGTTTCTAGCTTCTCATGTACCTCGTGACTCTGGTCCCCACCAGGGCCTCACAGGAACCTGTTGAGTGTGGTTGCCACCTGCACCTCACCTGGACCTGGTGATTCTGGCCTGCACCTGAGAATACCCTGGATCTGGTGACTGTGGTCCCGATCTGGTCTTCACTTGGATTTGACTCTCCAGTCCCCATATCTGGCTCACCTGGCCCTGTTGACCATGGTCCTCAACTGGGCAAAATTGGAACTCAGTGACTGTGTTCCACAACTGGACATCACCTGGACCAGGTGACTCTGGTCCCCCTCTGGGTCTCACCGTGCCCTTGTGACTGTGAACCCCACTTTGGCCTGACTTCGAGCTGCTGACCCTGGTTGCCACCTGCCCCTGACCTCAAAATGTTGACTCTGGTACTTTCAAGGGCCTCCCCTCTACCTGGTGATCCTGGTCCCCACCTGGGTCTCACCTGGACGTGGTGACCCTTGTCACCACCGGGGACTCACCTGGACCTGCTTACTGTGTTCCACACCTGGGCCTCAAGTACACCTCTTGACCATGGTCCCCAAGCACGCCTCACATGGACCTGTTGCCTCTGATTCCCACCGGGTACTCACGTTTACCTGGTAACTCTGGTCCTCACCTGGGCCTAATCTGGACCTAGTGACTCTGGTCCCCACCTGGACTTCACCTGGATCTGGTGACTCTGGTCCCCACCTGGACCTCACCTGGATCTGGTGACTCTGGTCCTCACTTTGGCCTCACCTGGACCTGGTGTCTCTCGTCCCACTTTGACCAAACTCAGAACTGCTGAATCTTGCCCCACCTAAGCCGCACCCACACCTGGTGACTCTTGTCCCCAACTATGCCTCAATTCGACCTGATGAATCTAGTCCTCACGTGGGCCTCACATGGACCTGGGACTCAGCTGGATAGAGTAGCTCTGGCTCCCACAAGGGGCTCACCTGTTACTGCTGACTGTGGTCTTATTCTATGCCTCACCAGTACCTAGTTATTCTGTTCCACATCTGGGCCTGCATGTCGCTAGTGACTCTGGTCCTCACCCAGGCATCATTGGGACCTGGATACTCTATTCCACATCTGGGTCTCACTTTGACCAGGGATTTCTGGTCCCATTTTGGGCCTCAAACTAAATGGTTACCCTGGTTCCCCCTCTGGTCCTCACCCTTACTTGGTGACTCTGGTCACCCCTTGGGCTTCACTTGGGCCTGGTGAGTCTGGTCTTTAGCTGGTCCTCACCTGGATCTGGTGATTGGTCGCCACCTGGGCCTACCTGGACTTGGTGAATCCTGTTGCCACCTGCGCCTCAAATGGACCTGTGACTGTGGTCCCACCTGGACCTCACCTGGATCTTGTGGCTCTGGTTCCCATATGGGGCTCTCCTTTACCTGGTTCCTGTGATCTCCATCTGGCCTCCCCTGGAACACAATGACTCTGATCCATATTTGGGCCTCTCCTGGACCTGTTGACTCTGGTCCATCCCTGGGCATCATTAGGACCTGGATACTCTCTTATATACCTGGGCCTCATCTGGACCTGGTGACTGTGGTCCCACCTGGGCCTCACCTGGATGAGGTGACTGGTTCCCACAGGGACCTCTCCTGGACCTGGTGACTGAGGTCCTCATATGGGCATCATGGGACCTGGGTTCTCAGTTCCACATCGGGGCCTCACTTCGACCTAGTGATTCTCGGCCCCTCTGGGCCTCACCCTGACGTGGTGACTCTGGTCCCCACCTGGATATCACCAGAACCGGGTGAATCTGGTCCCCATCTGGGACTCAACCGGACCTGGGGACACTGTTCCTCAACTGGGCCTCAACAGGACCTGGTGAATCTACTCCTCACTTAGGCCTCTTCTGGACCTTGTGACTCTTCCCACCTGGCATCAATGGGAAATGGTTATTCTGTTCCCCACCTGGGCCTCAACTGGACATGATAACTTTGCTCCACACTTTGGCCTCAACTGGTCCTGATGACTCTGGTCCCCCCACCTAGGCCTCAATCTGGACCTTGTGACTGTGGTCCCCACCTGGGTCTCACCTGGATCTGGTGACTCTCGTTCCCACATGAACCACACCTGGACCTGGTGACTGTGGTCTTCTGGTAGACTCACATTTACATGGTGACTCTGGTCCCCGCTACGGCCTCACCTGTATCTGGTGACTCTGGCCAGCAGGTTTGCCTCACCTGGACCTGGTGAGTGGGGTCGCCACCTGGGCCTCACCCATACCTGGTGACTCAGGTCCCCACGTGGGCCTCTTCTACCTGGTGAATCTGGTCCTTACTTGGTCCTTTCCTAGACCCGGGGACACTGGTCATCACCTGGGCTTCACCTAGACCTGGTGAATCTGGTCCCCATCTGAGCCTCACCCAGTCCTGGTGACTTTGTTCCCCACCTGGACCTGATTGCTGTGATCTCTTTCTTGGCCTCACCTGGAACTGGTGACTCTGATCCTATCTGCGCGTCACCCAGACCTGGTGACTCTGGTCCTCACCAGGGCATCATTGGTACCTGGTGACTCTGTTCCACAACTGAGCCTCACCTGGACATGAGGCTCTGGACTCTCGAACCACTCTGGGCCTAACCCTGCCTGCTGACTCTGGTCTCCATCTGGCTGTCACCTGGACCAGGTGATTCTGGTACCCCTCTCTGCCTCAACCACTTCTGTTGACTCTGGTCCTCAACTGGGCCTCACCTGGAGCTAGTGAATATGCTCCATCTGGGCCTCCTTTGGACCTGGTGACTCTGGTCCCTATCTGGGCATCATCGGGACATGGTTCCTCTGCATGGCCTGCAGGTTGGCCTCACCTGGACCTGGTGAGTGGCGTTGTCACCTTGGCCTCACCCAAGCCTGGTGACACAGGTCCCCACGTGGGTCTCACTTGGACCTTGTGAATCAGGTCTTACCTGGTCCTCACCCGGAACTCCTAACTCGGGTCACCACTTGGGAATCACATGAACCTGGTTAATCTGGTCCCCATCTGGTCCTCATCCAGTCCTGGTGACATTATCAACCCACCTGGACTTGATTGCTGTAGACTCCTTCTTGGCCTCACCTGGAACTGGTGACTCTGAATCTAACTGGGCCTCACCCATATCTGGTGACTCTGGTCCTCACCTATGGACCATTATGACCTGGATACTCTGTTCCACACCTGAGCCTCACCCTGACATGATGACTCTGGTCCCCATCCGGATGTCACCTAGACTAGGTGAATCTGGTATCCCTCTAGGCGTCAACTTGACCTGGTGACTCTGGTCCTCAACTGGGCCTCACGGGGACCTAGTGAACATGCTCCCCACCTGTGCCTCATCTGTACCTGGTGACTCTGGTTCTATCTGGGCATCATCGAGACATGGTTACTCTATTCCCCACTGGGACTGACCTAATCCTGGTAACTCTGGTCTTGACTTTGTCCTCTTCTGTACCAGGTGACTGTGGCTCCACCTGGGCCTCACCTGTAACTGGTGACTCTGATCCTAAGCATGGCCTCACCTGACCTGGTGACTGTGGTTCCCATCGGGACCTCACCTGGACCTCATGTCTCCGGTCCCACCTGGGCCTTACCAGGACCTGGTGTCTCTGGTACCCACATGGGTAGCATCAGGATATGGTTACACTGTTCACTAACAGTGACACAGCCGGACCTATTAACTCTAGTCTTCACCTGGGCCACACCTGGACATGGTGACACTGGTTCCCACATGGGCCTCACCTGGACATTGTAAGTCGGATCCCCACCTGGTCCTCACCTGTAACTGGAGATTCTCGTTCCCACATGGACATCATGTGGACCTGGTGGCTGCA
Organism: Canis lupus baileyi; assembly: GCF_048164855.1. Taxonomy (NCBI): domain Eukaryota; kingdom Metazoa; phylum Chordata; class Mammalia; order Carnivora; family Canidae; genus Canis; species Canis lupus. The sequence continues at coordinate 86,500 of NW_027326608.1, forward strand.
GTGTTTCTAGGTTCTCATGTAACTCGTGACTCTGGTCCCCACCAGGGCCTCACCGGGACCTGGTGAGTGTGGTTGCCACCTGCACCTCACCTGGACCTGGTGATTCTGGTCTGCACCTGAGGCTACCCTGGATCTGGTGACTGTGGTCCCCACCTGGGCTTCAACTGGAATTGGGGACCCCGGTCCCCATCTGGGCCTCACCTGGCCCTTTTGACCATGGTCCTCAACTGGGCAAAATTTGGGACCCGGTGTCTGTGTTCCACAACTGGACCTCACCTGGACAGGTGTCTCTGGTCCCCCTCTGGGTCTCACCGTGCCCTAGTGACTGTGAACCCACTTTGGCCTGACTTCGAGCTGCTGACCCTGGTTGCCACCTGCGCCTGACCTCGAACTGTTGACTCTGGTTCTTTCAAGAGCCTCCCCTGGACCTGGTGATCCAGGTCCCCACCTGGGCCTCACCTGGACGTGGTGACCCTTGTCACCACTGGGGACTCACCTGGACCTGGTTACAGTGTTCCACACCTGGGCCTCAAGTAGACCTGTTGACCATGGTCCCCAAGCTGGCCTCACATGGACCTGTTGCCTCTGATCCCCACCGGGGCCTCACGTGTACCTGGTAACTCTGGTCCTCACCTGGGCCTCATCTGCACCTAGTGACTCTGCTCCCCACCTGGGCTTCACCTCGATCTGGTGACTGGTCCCCACCGGGACTTGACCTGGATCTGGTGACTCTGGTCCCCACCTGGACCTCTCCTGGACCTGGCGACTCTCTTTCCAACATGCACCTCACCTGGATCTGGTGACTCTGGTCCTCAGTTTGGCCTCACCTTGACCTGGTGACTCAGGTCCTCATATGGGCATCATGGAACCTGGTTTCTCAGTTCCTCATCGGGGCCTCACCTGGACCTAGTGATTCTCGTCCCCCTCTGGGCTTCTCTCTGACGTGGTGACTCTGGTCCCCACCTGGATATCACCAGAACCGGGTGACTCTGGTCCCCCTCTGGGACTCACCCGGAGCTGGGGACACTGGTCCTAAACTGGGCCTCAACAGCACTTGGTGAATCTACTCTTCAATTTGACCTCATCTGTACCTGTGACTCTTTTCCCACCTGGCATCAATGGGACATGATTTCTCTGTTCCACACCTGGGGCTCACCTGGACATGATAACTTTGCTCCACACTTTGGCCTCAACTGGTCCTGATGACTCTGGTTCCCCCACCTAGGCCTCAATCTGGACCTGGTGACTGTGGTCCCCACCTGGGTCTCACCTGGACCTGGTGACTCTCGTTCCCACATAAACTAAACCTGGACCTGGTGACTGTGGTGTACTTGTAGACTCACATTTTCGTGGTGACTCCGGTACCCACTAGGGCCTCACCTGGATCTGGTGACTCTGGCCTGCAGGTTGGGCTCGCCTGGACCTGGTGAGTGGGGTTGACACCTGGGCCTCACCCATACCTGGTGACTCAGGTCTCCACGTGGGCCTCTTGGACCTGGTGAATCTTGTTCTTACCTGGTCCTTTCCCAGGCCCGGGGACTCTGGTCACCACCTGGTTCTCACCTGGACCTGGTGAATCTGGTCCCCATCTGTGCCTCACCCAGTCCTGGTGACTTTTTTCCCCACCTGGACCTGATTGCTGTGGACTCTTTCTTGGCCTCACCTGAAACGGGTGAATCTGATCGTATCTGAGTGTCACCCAAACCTGGTGACTCTGGTCCTCAACTACCCATCATTGGTACCTGGAGACTCTGATCCACACCTGAGCCTCACCTGAACATGATGACACTGGAACCCCTCTGGGCCTCACCCTGACCTGGTGACCCTGGTCCCCATCTGGATGTCACCTGGACCTGGTGATTCTTGCACCCCTCTAGGACTCAACCAGATCTGGTGACTCTGGTCCTCAAATGGGCCTCACCTGGACCTAGTGAATATGCTCCATCTGGGCCTCATCCGGACCTGGTGACTCTGGTCCCTACCTGGGCATCATCGGGACATGGTTACTCTATTCCACACTGGGAATGACCTGATCCTGGTAACTCTGGTCCTCTCTTTGGACTCTTCTGTACCAGGTAACTCTGGCTCCACCTGGGCCTCACCTGTAACTGGTGACTCTGATCCTACGCATGGCCTCATCTGACCTGGTGACTGTGCTTCCCATCGGGACCTCACCTGGACCTCATGTCTCCGGTCCCACCTGGGCCTTACCAGGACCTAGTGTCTCTGGTACGCACATGGGTAGCATCAGGATATGGTTACACTGTTCACTAACAGTGACCCAGCCGGACCTATTAGCTCTGGGCTTCACCTGGGCCACACCTGGACATGGTGACACTGGTTCCCACCTGGGTCTCACCTGGACATGGTGAGTCGGATCCCCACCTGGTCCTCACGTGTAACTGGTGATTCTCGTTCCCACATGGACTCATGTGGAACTGGTGGCTGCAGTGTTTTGAGCTTCTCATGTACCTCTTGACTCTGGTCCCCACCAGGGCCTCACCGGGACCTGGTGAATCTGGTCCCCATCTGGGCCATACCCAGTCCTGGTGACTTTGTTCCCCACCTGGACCTGATTGCTGTGGACTCATTCTTGGCCTCACCTGAAACGGGTGACTCTGATCCTATCTGCGCTTCACCTAGACCTGGTGACTCTGGTCCTCACCTGGGCATCATTGGTACCTGGTGACTCTGTTCCACACCTGAGCCTCACCTGGATATCATGACTCTGGAACCTCTCTGGGCATCAACCTGACCTGGTGACTCTGGTCCCCATATGGAAGTCACCTGGACCAGGGGAGTCTGGTACCCCTCTGGGCCTCAACCAGGTCTGGTGACTCTGGTCCTCAACTGGGCCTCACCTGGACCTAGTGAATATGCTCCATCTGGGCCTCATTTGGACCTGGTGACTCTGGTACCTACCTGGGCATCATCGGGACATGTTCCACTGCATGATTGCAGGTTGGCCTCACCTGGACCTGGTAACTCTGGTCCCTACCTGGGCATCATCGGGACATGGTTCCACTGCATGGCCTGTAGGTTGGCCTCACCTGGACCTGGTAACTATCGTCCCTACCTGGGCATCATTGGGACCTGGTTCCTCTGCATGGCCTGGAGGTTGGCATCACCTGGACCTGGTGAGTGGGTTTGTCACCTGGGCCTCACCCAAGCTTGGTGACACAGGTCCCCACGTGGGCCTCACTTGGACCTGGTGAATCTGGTCCTTACCTGTTGGTCACCTGGAACTGGTAACTCTGGTCACCACCTGGGAATCACCTGGTCCTGGTGAATCTGGTCCCCATCTGTGCCTCACCCAGTCCTGTTGACTTTCTTCCCCACCTGGACCTGATTGCTGTGGACTCCTTTTTGGCCTCACCTGGAACTGGTGACTCTGATCCTAACTGGGCCTCACCAAGATCTCGTGACTCTGGTCCTCACCTGTGGAACATTATGACCTGGATACTCTGTTCCACACCTGAGCCTCACCTGGATATGATGACTCTGGATCCCATCTGGGCCTCAGCCTGACATGGGGACTCTGATCCCCATCTGGATGTCACCAGACCAGGTGAATCTGGTACCCCTCTAGGCCTCAACTAGACCTGGTAACTCTGACCTCAACTGGGCCTCAACGGGACCTAGTGAACATGCTCCCCACCTGCGCCACATCTGGACCTGGTGACTCTGATTCTACCTGGGCATCATCGGGACATGGTTACTCTATTCCCACTTGGAGTGACCTGATCCTGGTAACTCTGGTCCTGACTTTGGCCTCTTCTGTACCAGGTGACTCTGGCTCCACCTGGGCCTCACCTGTAACTTGTGACTCTGATCCTAAGCATGGCTTCACCTGACCTGGTGACTGTGGTTCCCATCGGGACCTCACCTGGACCTCATGTCTCTGGTCCCATTTTGGCCTCACAAGGACCTGGTGTCTCTGCTATCCACCTGGGTAGCATTAGGATATGGTTACACTGTTCACTAACAGTGACCCAGCCGGACCTATTAACTCTGGTCTTTACCTCGGCCACACCTGGACATGGTCACACTTGTTCCCACCTGGGTCTCACCTGGACATGGTGAGTCGTATCCCCACCTGGTCCTCGCCTGTAACTGGTGATTCTCGTTCCCACATGGAGATCATGTGGACCTGATGGCCGCAGTGTTTCTAGCTTCTTTTTTTTTTAATTTTTATTTATTTATGATAGTCACAGAGAGAGAGAGAGGCAGAGACACAGGCAAAGGGAGAAGCTGGCTCCATGCACCGGGAGCCCGACGTGGGATTCGATCCCTGGTCTCCAGGATCGCGCCCTGGGCCAAAGGCAGGCGCCAAACCGCTGCGCCACCCAGGGATCCAATGTGTTTCTAGCTTCTCATGTACCTCGTAACTCTGTTCCCCACCAGTGCCTCACCGGGACCTGGTGAGTTTGGTTGCCACCTGCACCACACCTGGAACTGGTGATTCTGGTCTGCACCTGAGACTACCCTGGATCTGGTGACTGTGGTCCCCACCTGGGCTTCACCTGGATTTCGGGACTCCGGTCCCCATCTGGGTCTGACCTGGCCCTGTTGACCATGGTCCTCAACTGGGCAAAATTGTGACTCGTTGACTGTGTTCCACAACTGGACCTCACCTGGACCAGGTGACTCTGGTCCCCCTCTGGGTCTCACCGTGCCCTAGTAACTGTGAACCCCACTTTGGTCTTACTTCGACCTGCTGAACCTGCTTGCTACCTGCCCCTGACATCGAAATGTTGACTCTGGTTCTTTCAAGGGCCTCCCCTGTACCTGGCGATCCTGGTGTCCACCTTGTCCTCACTTGCACGTGGTGACTCTTGTCCCCAACGGGGACTCACCTGGACCTGCTTACTGTGTTCCACACCTGCGTCTCAAGTGGACCTGTTGACCATGGTCCCCAAGCCGGACTCACATGGACCTGTTGCCTCTGATCTCCACCGGCTCCTCACGTGTACCTGGTAACTTTGGTCCTCACCTGGGCCTCATCTGGACCTAGTGACTCTGGTCCCCACCTGGGCTTCACCTCGATCTGGTGACTCTGGTCCCCACCTGGACTTCACCTGGATCTAGTGACTGTGGTCCCAACCTGGTCCTCTCCTGGACCTGGTGACTCTCTTTCCAACATGGACCTCACCTGGATCTGGTGTCTCTGGTCCTCACTTTGGCTTCACCTGGACCTGGTGTCTCTCGTCCCCACTTGGACCTAACTCAGAACTGCTGATTCTTTCCCCACCTAGGCCGCACACAGACCTGGTGACACTTGTCCCCAGCTATGCCTCAATTAGACCTGATGAATCCGGTCCTCACATGGGCTTCACATGGACCTGGGACTCAGCTGGATAGAGTGGCTCTGGTTCGCACAAGGGGCTCACCTGATACTGGTGACTGTGGTCTTATTCTATGCCTCACCAGGACCTAGTGATTCTGTTCGCCATCTAGGCCTGCATGGCCCTAGTGACTCTGGTCCTCACCCAGGCATCATTCGGAACTGGATACTCTATTCCACTCCTGGGCCTCTCTTTCACCAGAGTCCTTTGGTCCCATTCTGGGCCTCAAACTAAACTGGTTACACTGTTTTCCCCTCTGGACCTCACCCTTACCTGGTGACACTGGTCACCCCTTGGGCTTCACCTGGGCCTGGTGATTCTTGTCCTTAGCTGGTCCGCACCTGGATCTGGTGACTGGTCGCCACCTGGGCCTCACCTGGACTTGGTGAATCATGTTGCCACCTGCGCCTCACCTGGACCTTGTGACTGTGGTCCCACCTGGACTTCACCAGGATCTGGTGGCTCTGATTCCCATATGGGGCTCTCCTGGACCTGGTTCCTGTGGTCTCCATCTGGCCTCACCTGGAACACAATGACTCTGATCCATATTTGGGCCTCTCCTGGACCTCTAGTCTCTGTTACGTAATTGGTCATCATTGGGACCTGGATATTCTCTTATATACCTGGGCCTCACCTGGACCTGTTGACTCTGGTCACACCTGGGCCTCACCTGGACCTCCTGACTGTGGTCCCACCTGGGCCTCCCCGAGACGAGATGACTGGTTCCCACTGGGACCTCACCTGGACCTGGTGACTGAGGTCCTCATATGGGCATCATGGGACCTGGTTTCTCAGTTCCACATCGGGGCCTCACCTGGACCTAGTGATTCTCGTCCCCCTCTCGGCCTCACCCTGACGTGGAGACTCTGGTCCCCACCTGGATATACCAGAACCGGGTGACTCTGGTCCCCCTCTAGGACTCATCCGGACCTGGGGACACTGGTCCTCAACTGGGCCTCAACAGGCCCTGGTGAATCTACTCCTCACTTAGGCCTCGTCTGGACCTTGTGACTCTTTTCCCACCTGGCATCAATGGGATATGGTTACTCTGTTCCCCACCTGGGCCTCACTTGGACATGATATCTTTGCTCCATACTTTGGTCTCAACTGGTCCTGATGACTCTGGTCCCCCCACCTAGGCCTCAATCTGGACCTGGTGACTGTTGTCCTCACCTGGGTCTCACCTGGACCTGGTGACTCTCGTTCCCACATGAACCACACCTGGACCTGGTGACTGTGGTGTTCTTATAGACTCATATTTACCTGGTCACTCCGGACCCCACTATGGCCTCACCTGGATCTGATGACTTTGTCCTGCAGGTTGGCCTCACCTGGACCTGTTGAGTGGGGTTCCCACCTTGGCCACACCCATACCTGGTGACTCAGGTCCCCACGTGGGCCTCTTGGATCTGGTGAATCTGGTCCTTACCTGGTCCTCTCCCAGACCTGGGGACTCTGGTTAATACCTGGACCTCACCTGGACCTGGTGAATCTGGTCTCCATCTGGGCCTCACCCAGTCCTGGTGACTTTGTTCCCCACCTGGACCTGATTGCTGTGGACTCTTTCTTGGCCTCATCTGGAACTGGTGACTCTGATCCTATCTGCGCGTTACCCAGATCTGGTGACTCTGGTCCTCACCTTGGCATCACTGGTACCTGCTTACTCTGTTCCACACTTGAGCCTCACCTGGACATGACTACTCTGGAACCTCCCTGGGGTCACCCTGACACGGTGACTCTGGTCCCCATCTGGAAGTCACCGAGACCAGGTGAATCTTGTACACCCCTTGGCGACAACTTGCCCTGGTGACTCTGGTCCTCAACTGGGCCTCACCGGGACCTAGTGAACATGCTCCCCAACTGCGCCTCATCTGGACCTGGTGACTCTGGTTCTACCTGGGCTTCATCGGGACATTGTTACTCTGTTCCCCACTGGGACTGACCTGATCCTGGTAACTCTGCTCCTGACTTTGGCCTCTTCTGTACCAGGTTATTCTGGCTCGACCTGGGCGTCACTTGTAACTCGTGACTCTGATCCTAAGCATGGCCTCAGCTGAAATGGTGACTGTGGTTCCCATCGGGACCTCACCTGGACCTCATGTCTCTGGTCCCTCCTGGGCCTCACCAGGACCTGGTGTCTCTTGTACCCACCTGGGTAGCATCAGGATATGGTTACACTGTTCACTATCAGTGACCCACCCGGACCTATTAACTCTGGTCTTCACAAGGGCCACACCTGGACATGCTGACACTGGTTCCCACCTGGGTTTCACCTGGACATGGTGAGTCGGATCCCCACGTGGTCCTCACGTGTAACTGGTGATTCTCGTTCCCACATGGACATGATGTGGACCTGATGGCTTCAGTGTTTCTAGCCTCTCATGTACCTAGTGACTCTGGTCCCCACCAGGGTCTCACCGGGACCTAGTGTGTGTGGTCGCCACCTGTACCTCACCTGGACCCGGTGATTCTGGTCTACACCTGAGACTCCCCTGGATCTGGTGACTGTGGTCCCCACCTGGGCTTCACCTGGATTTCAGGACTCCGGTCCCCATCTGGGTCTGACCTGGCCCTGTTGACCATGGTCCTCAACTGGGCAAAATTGTGACCCGTTGACTGTGTTCCACAACTGGACCCCACCTGGACCAGGTGACTCTGGTCCCCCTCTGGGTCTCACCGTGCCCTAGTAACTGTGAACCCCACTTTGGTCTTACTTCGACCTCCTGAACCTGCTTGCTACCTGCCCCTGACATCGAAATGTTGACTCTGGTTCTTTCAAGGGCCTCCCCTGTACCTGGCGATCCTGGTGTCCACCTTGCCCTCCCTTGCACGTGGTGACTCTTGTCCCCAACGGGGACTCACCTGGACCTGCTTACTGTGTTCCACACCTGGGCCTCAAGTAGACCTGTTGACCATGGTCCCCAAGCCGTCCTCACATGGACCTGTTGCCTCTGAACCCCACCGGGGCCTCACGTGTACCTGGTAACTCTGGTCCTCACCTGGGCATCATTGGTACCTGGTGACTCTGTTCCACACCTGAGGCTCCCCTGGACATGATGACTCTGGAACCTCTCTGGGCATCAACCTGACCTGGTGACTCTGGTCCCCATATGGATGTCACCTGGACCAGGGAATCATGGTACTTCTCTGGGCTTCAACCAGGTCTGGTGATTCTGGTCCTCACCTGGGCCTAACCTGGACCTAGTGATTATGCTCCATCTGGGCTTCATTTGGACCTGGTGACTCTGGTCCCTACCTGGGCATCATCGGAAATGGTTCCACTGCATGGCCTGTAGGTTGGCCTCACCTGGACCTGGTAACTCTCGTCCTTACCTGGGCATCATTGGGACCTGGTTCCTATGTATGGCCTGCAGTTTGGCCTCACCTGGACCTGGTGAGTGGGTTTGTCACCTGGGCCTCACCCATGCCAGTGACACAGGTCCCCACGTGGGCCTCACTTCGACCTGGTGAATCTGGTCCTTACCTGGTTCTCACCCGCAACTGGTAACTCTGGTCACCACCTGGGAATCACCTGGGCCTGGTGAATCTGGTCCCCATCTGGGCCTCATCCAGTCCTGGTGACTTTGTTCCACACCTGGACCTGATTGCTGTGGACTCCTTCTTGGCCTCACCTGGAACTGGTGACTCTGATCCTAACTGGGCCTCACCCAGTTCTGGTGACTCTGGTCCTCATCTGTGGACCATTATGAGCTGGATAAACTCTTCCACCCCTGAGCCTCACCTGGACATGATGACTCTGGAGCCCCTCTGGGCCTCAGCCTGATATGGTGACTCTGGTCCCCATCCGTATGGCACCTCACCAGGTGAATCTGGAACCCCTCTATGCCTCTACTTGACCTGGTAAATCTGGTCCTCAACTGGGCCTCACCGGGACCTAGTGAACATGCTCCCCACCTGCGCCTCATCTGGACCTGGTGACTCTGGTTCTACCTGGGCATCATCGGGACATGGTTACTCTATTCCCCACTGGGACTGACCTGATCCTGGTAACTCTGGTCCTGACTTTGGCCTCTTCTGTACCAGGTGACTCTGGCTCCACCTCGGCCTCACCTGTAACCTGTGACTCTGATCCTAAGCATGGCCTCACCTGACCTGGTGACTGTGGTTCCCATCTGGACCTCACCTGGACCTCATGTCTCTGGTCCCACCTGGGCCTCACCAGGACCTGGCGTCTCTGGGACCCTCCTGGGTAGCATCAGGATATGGTTACAGTGTTCACTAACAGTGCGCCAGCCGGACCTATTAACTCTGGTCTTCACCTGGGCCACACCTGCACATGGTGACACTGGTTCCCACCTGGGTCTCACCTGGACATGGTGAGTCGTATCCCCACCTGGTCCTCACCTGTAACTGGTGATTCTCGTTCCCACATGGACATCTTGTGGACCTGGTGGCTGCAGTGTTTCTAGGTTCTCATGTACCTCATGACTCTGGTCCCCAGCAGGGCCTGACCGGGACCTGGTGTGTGTGGTTGCCACCTGCACCTCACCTGGATCTGGTGATTCTGGTCTGCACCTGAGACTACCCTGGATCTGCTGACTGTGGTCCCCATCTGGGCTTCACCTGGTTTTGGGGACTCTGGTCCCCATCTGGGCCTCACCTGGCCTTGTTGACCATGGTCCTCAACTGGGGAAAATTGGGACCCGGTGACTGTGTTCCACAACTGGACCTCACCTGGACCAGTTGACTCTGGTCCCCCTCTGGGTCTCACCGTGCCCTAGTGACTCTTAACCCCACTTTGGCCTGACTTGGACCTGCTGACCCTTGTTGCAACCTGCTCCTGACCTCGAACTTTTGACTCTGGTTCTTTCAAGAGCCTCTCCTGGTCCTGGTGATCCTGGTCCCCACCTGGGCCTCACCTGGACGTGGTGACTCTTGTCAACACCGGGGACTCACCTGGCCCTTGTTACTGTGTTCTACTCCTGGGCCTCAAGTAGACCTGTTGCAACTGATCCCCACCGGGGCCTCAGGTGTCTGGTAACTCTGGTCCTCACCTAGCCTCATCTGGACCTAGTGACTCTGGTCACCACCTGGGCTTCACCTGGATCTGGTGACTCTGGTCCCCACCTGGACTTCACCTGGATGTGGTGACTCTGGTCCCCACCTGGAACTCTCCTGGACCTGGTGACTCTCTGTCCAACATGGACCTCACCTGGATCTGGTGACTCTGGTCCTCACTTTGCCCTCACCTGGACCTGGTGTCTCTCATCCCCACATTGAACTAACTCAAAACTGCAGAATCTTGCCACACCTAGGCCGCACCCAGACCTGGTGACTCTTGTCCCCAGCTATGCCTCAATTCGACCTGATGAATCTGGTCCTCACCTGGGCCTCACATGGACCTGGGACTCAGCTCCATAGAGTGGCTCTGATTCCCACAAGGGGATCACCTGATTCTGCTGACTGTGGTGTTATTCTTTGCCTCACCAGGACCTAGTGATTCTGTTTGCCATCTGGGCCTGCATGGCCCTAGTGACTCTGGTCCTCACCCAGGCATCATTGGGACCTGGATAATCTATTCCATACCTGCGCCTCACTTTGACGAGGGACCTCTGGTCCCATTCTGGGCCTCAAACTAAACTGGTTACTCTGGTTCCCCTCTGGGCCTCACCCCTACCTGGTGACTCTGGTCACCCCTTGGGCTTCACATGGGCCTGCTGAAACTGGTCCTTAGCTGGTCCGCACCTGGATCTGGTGATTGGTCGCCACCTGGGTCTCACCTGGACTTGTTGAATCCTGTTGCCTCCTGCGCCTCACCTGCACCTTGTGACTGTGGTCCCACCTGGACCTCACCTGGATCTGGTGGCTCTGTTTCCCATATGGGGCTCTCCTGGACCTGGTTCTTGTGGTCTCCATCTGGCCTCACCTGGAACACAATGACTCTGATCCATATTTGGGCCTCTCCTGGACCTGTTGACTCTGGTCCTTACCTGGGCATCATTGGGTCCTGGATACTCTCTTATATTCCTGGGCCTCATCTGGACCTGGTGACTGTGGTCCCACCTGGGCCTCACCTGGTCAAGGTGACTTGTTCCCACAAGGACCTCACCTGGTCCTGGTGGCTCAGGTCCTCATATTGGCATCATGGGACCTGGTTTCTCAGTTCCACATCGGGGCCTCACCTGGACCTAGTGATTCTCGTCCCCTCTGGGCCTCACCCTGACGTGGTGACTCTGGTCCCCACCTGGATATCACCAGTACCGGGTGACTCTAGTCCCCCTCTGGGACTCACCCGGAGCTGGCGACACTTGTCCTCAGCTGGATCTCAACAGTACCTGTTGAATCTACTCCTTACTTAGGTCTCGTCTGGACCTTGTGACTGTTTTCCCACCTGGCATCAATGGGATCATGGTTACTCTGTTCCCCAACTGGGCCTCACCTGGACATGATAACTTTGCTCCACACCTGAGCCTCACCTGGACATGATGACTCTGGATCCACTCTGGGCCTCCCTCTGACATGGAGACTCTGGTCACCATCTGGATGTATCCTAGACCTGGTGAATCTGGTACCCCTCAAGGCCTCAACCAAACCTGGTGACTCTAGTCCTCAACTGGGCCTTACCGGGACCTAGTGAATATGCTCCCCAACTGCGCCTCATCTGGATATGGTGACTCTGGTTCTACGTGTGCATCATCGGGACATGGTTACTCTATTCCCCACTGTGAGTGACCTGATCCTGGTAACACTATTCCTGACTTTGGCATTTTCTGTACCAGGTGACTCTGGCTCCACCTGGGCCTCACCTGTAACTGGTGCCTCTGATCGTAAGCATGGCCTCACCTGACCTGGTGACTGTGGTTCCCATCGGGACTTCACCTGGACCTCATGTCTCTGGTCCTAACTGGGCCTCACCAGGACCTGGTGTCTCGGTACCCACCTCGGTAGCATCAGGATATGGTTACACTGTTCAATAACAGTGACCCAGCGGGACCTATTAACTCTGGCCTTCACCTGGGCCACACCTGGACATGGTGATACTGGTTCCCACCTCGGTCTCACCTGGACATGGTGAGTCGGATCCCCACCTGGTCCTCACCTGTAACTGGTGATTCTCGTTCCCACATGGACATCATGTGGACCTGGTGGCTGCAGTGTTTCTAGCTTCTCATGTACCTCGTGACTCTGGTCCCCACCAGGGACTCACCGGGACCTGGTGGGTGTGGTTGCCACCTGCACCTCACCTGGACCTGGTGATTCTGGTCTGCACCTGAGACTCCCCTGGATCTGGTGACTGTGGTCCCCACCTGGGCTTCACCTGGATCTGGGGACTCCGGTCCCCATCTGGGCCTCACCTGGTCCTTTGACCATGGTCCTCAACTAGGGAAAATTGGGACCGTGTGACTGTGTTCCACAACTGGACCTCACCTGGACAAGGTGACTCTGGTCCCCCTCTGGGCCTCACCGTGCCCTAGTCACTGTGAACCCCACTTTGGCCTGACTTCGACCTGCTGACCCTGGTTGCCACCTGTGGCTGACCTCGAACTGTTGACTCTGGTTCTTTCAAGTGCCTCCCCTGTACCTGGTGATCCTGATGCCCAACTGGGCCTCTCCTGCATGTGGTGTCTCTAGTCACCACCGGGGACTCATCTGGACCTGCTTACTGTGTTCCACACCTGGGCCTCAATTACAACTCTTGACCATATTCCCCAAGCTCGCCTCACATGGACCTGTTACCTCTGATCCCCACCGGGGCCTCACGTGTACCTGGTAACTCTGGTCCTCACCTGGGCCTCATCTGCACCTAGTGACTCTGATCCCCACCTGGACTTCACCTGGATCTCGTGACTCTGGTCCCCACCTGGATCTTACCTGTATCTGGTGACTCTGGTCTCAGTTTGGCCTCACCTGGACTGGTGTCTCTCGTCCCCACTTTGACCTAACTCAGAACTGCTGAATCTTGCCCCACCTAGGCCGCACCCAGTCCTGATGACTCTTGTCCCCAGCTATGCCTCAATTCGACCTGATGAATCTGGTCCTCACGTGGGCCTCACATGGACCTGGGACTCAGCGGGATAGAGTGGCTCTGGTTCCCACAAGGGGCTCACCCGATACTGGTGACTGTGTTCTTATTCTATGCCTCACCAGGACCTAGTGATTCTGTTCCCCATCTGGGCTTTCATGGCCCTAGTGACTCTGGTCCTCACCCAGGCATCATTGGGACCTGGATACTCTATTCCACACCTGGGCCTCACTTTGTCCAGGGACCTCTGGTCCCATTCTGGGCCTCAAACTAAACTGGTTACTCTGGTTCCCCCTCGGGGCCTCACCCTTACCTGGTGACTCTGGTCACCCCTTGGGGTTCACTTTCGCCTGGTGAATCTGGATCTTAGCTGGTCCGCACCTGGATCTGGTGACAGGTCACCACGTGGGCCTCACCTTGACTTGGTGAATCATGTTGCCACCTGTGCCTCACCTGGACCTTGTGACTGTGGTCCCTCCTGGACCTCACCTGGATCTGGTGGCTCTGGTTCCCATATGGGGCTCTCCTGGACCTGGTTCCTGTGGTCTCCATCTGGCCTCACCTGGAACACAATGACTCTGATCCATATTTGGGCCTCTCCTGGACCTGTTGAGTCTGGTCCTTACCTGGGCATCATTGGGACCTGGATACTCTCTTATATACCTGGGCCTCACCAGGACTTGGTGACTTTGGTCCCACCTGGGCCTCACCTGGACGGGGTGACTGGTTCCCACAGGGACCTCACCTCGACCTGGTGACTCAGGTCCTCATATGGGCATCTTGGGACCTGGTTTCACAGTTCCACATCGGAGCCTCACCTGGACCTAGTGATTCTCGTCCCCCTCAGGGCCTTACCCTGACTTGTGACACTGGTCCCCACATGGATATCACCAGAACCGGGTGACACACCCGGAGCTGGGGACACTGGTCCTCAGGTGGGCCTCAACAGGACCTGGTGAATCTACTCCAAACTTAGGCTTCGTCTGGACCTTGTGACTCTTTTCCCACCTGGCATCAATGGGACATGGTTGCTCTGTTCCCCACCTGGGCCTCACCTTGACATGATAACTTTGCTGCACACTTTGGCCTCAACTGGTCCTGATGACTCTCGTCCCCCAACCTAGGCCTCATTCTGGACTGGTGACTGTCGTCCCCAACTGGGTCTCAGCTGGACCTGGTGACTCCCGTTCCCACATGAACCACACCTGGACCTGGTGACTGTGGTGTGCTTGTAGACTCACTTTTATCTTGTGACTCCCATCCCCACTAGGGCCTCACCTGGATCTGGTGACTCTGGCCTGCATGCTGGCCTCACCTGGACCTGGTAACTCTGGTCCCTACCTGGACATCATCGGGACACGGTTCCTCTGCATGGCCTGCATGTTGGCCTCAGCCGGAACTGGTGAGTGGGGTTGCCACCTGGGTCTCACCCATACCTGGTGACACAGGTCCCCACGTGGGCCTCACTTGGACCTGGTGAATCTGGTCCTTACCTGGTCCTCACCCGGACCTGGTAACCCTGGTCACCACCTGGGAATCACCTGGACCTGGTGAATATGGTCCCCATCTGGGCCTCACACAGTCCTGTTGACTTTCTTCCCCACCTGGACCTGATTGCTGTGCACGCCTTCTTGACCTCATTGGAACTGGTGACTCTGATCCTAACTGGGCCTCACCCAGATCTGGTGACTCTGGTCCTCACCTGTGGAACATTATGACCTGGATACTCTGTTCCACACCTGAGCCTCACCTGGACATGATGACTCTGGATCCCCTCTTGTCCTCAGCCTGACATGGTGACTCTGGTCCCCATCTGGATGTCACCTAGATCAGGTGAATCTGGTACCCCTCTAGGCCTCAACTAGACCTGGTGACTCAGGTCCTCAACAGGGCCTCAACGGAACCTAGTGAATATGCTCCCCACCTGCGCCTCATCTGGACTTGGTGATGCTGGTTCTATCTGGGCATCATCGGGACATGGTTACTCTGTTCCCCACTGGGACTGACCTGATCCTGGTAACTCTGGTCCGGATTTTGGCCTCTTTTGTTCCAAGTGACTCTGGCTCCACCTGGGCCAAACCTTTAACTTGTGACTCTGATCCTAAGCATGGCCTCACCTGACCTGGTACTGTGGTTCCCATCGGGACCTCACCTGGACCTCTTGTCTCTAGTCCCACCTGGGCCTCACCAGGGCCTGGTGTCTCTGGTACCCACCTGGGTAGCATCAGGATATGGTTACACTGTTCACTAACAGTGACCCAGCCGGAACTATTAACTCTGGTCTTCACCTGGGCCACACCTGGAAATGGTGACACTTGTTCCCACCTGGGTCTCACCTGGACATGGTCACTCGGATCCCCACCTGGTCCTTAACTGTAACTGGTGATTCTCGTTCCCAGATGGACATCATGTGGACCTGGTGGCTGCAGTGTTTCTAGCGTCTCATGTACCTCGTGACGCTGGTCCCCACCAGGGCCTCACCGGGACCTGGTCAGTGTGGTTGCCACCTGCATCTCACCTGCACCTGGTGATTCTGGTCTGCACCTGAGACTCCCCTGGATCTAGTGACTGTGGTCCCCACCTGGGCTTCACCTGGATTTGGGGACTCTGGTCCCCGTCTGAGCCTCACCTGGCCCTGTTGACCATGGTCCTCAACTGGGCAAAATCAGGACGCGGTGACTGTGTTCCACAACTGGAACTCATCTGGACCACGTGACTCTGGTTCCCCTCTGGGTGTCACCGTGCCCTAGTGACTGTGAAACCCACTTTGGCCTGACTTGGACCTGCTGACCCTGGTTGGAAGCTGTGCCTGACCTCGAACTGTTGACTCTGCTTCTTTCAAAGGCCTCCCCTGTACCTGGTGATCCTGGTCTCCACCGGGCCTCACCTGGACGTGGTGACTCTTGTCACAATTGGGGACTCACATGGACCTGATTACTGTGTTCCACACCTGGGCCTCAATAGACCTGTTGACCATGGTCCCCAAGCCGGCCTCACATGGACCTGTTGCCTCTGATCCCCACCGGGGTCTCACGTGTACCTGGTAACTCTGGTCCTCACCTGGGCCTCATCTGGACCTAGTGACTCTGGTTCCCACCTGGGCTTCACCTGGATCTGGTGGCTCTGGTCCCCACCTAGACCTCTCCTGGAACTGGTGACTCTCTTTCCAACATGGTTCTTCCCTGGATTTGGTGACTCTGTTCCTCAGTTTGGCCACACCTGGACCTGGTGTCTCTCGTCCCCAATTTGACCTAACTCAGAACTGCTGAATCATGCCCCACCTAGGCCGCACCCAGTCCTGGTGACTCTTGTCCCCAGCTATGCCTCAATTCGACCTGATGAATCTGGTCCTCACGTGGGCCTCACATGGACCTGGGACTCAGCTGCATAGAGTGGCTCTGGTTCCCACAAGGGGCTCACCTGATACTGCTGACTGTGGTCTTATTCTATGCCTCACCAGGACCTAGTGATTCTGTTCCCCATCTGGGCCTGCATGGCCCTAGTGACTGTGGTCCTCACCCAGGAACCATTGGGACCTGGATACTCTATTCCACACCTGGGCCTCACTTTGACCAGGGACCTT
>NW_027326609.1:0-21074 GCF_048164855.1 Canis lupus baileyi
GGCATCGGTGGGGCCCACCGTTTCTGCTTTTGGGGATGAGAGAGAGAGAAGGAGGTGGAGGTGGGGATTCGGTGGCCAGTCTGGCTTTCAGAACACATGTCACCCTATCACTGTCGACACCAAGTTCAGTGATTCATTTCCTTTTTTTTTTTTAATATTTTATTTATTTATTCATGAGAGACACACAGAGAGAAGCAGAGACATAGGCAGAGGGAGAAGTGGGCTCCCGTGGGGGGCCCGATGTGGGACTCGATCCGAGCCAAGGGCAGACCCTCAACCACTGAGCCACCCAGGTGCCCCTCAGTGATTCATTTCCATTCAGTTGGTGGAGACCAGGCACCTTAGAGCCAAGGATGATGTTCGAAACATTTAACAAGTGCTATGGCTGGCTGAATCAGTGTCCAGAGGTCAGGCTGAGATCTAGGTGTTGCCCCTTTATTTGCTGGGAGGGGGACTGTTCCCAGGGTGGGGTGGCTCAGGGCCATGGCTGGTGTCAACTGGCCTGGAAGTATTTCTGCATCATGACAAGTGGTGCAGGTGTACCGGTATCTACCCTGCTGGAGTATCAGCTGTGCTTACTTCCCTTCCCATCCTTGGCAGTCTAGCAGCTTCCTCCAAGCATGCAACTTCCCCAGCTATTTCAAGAGAACAGCTGGGCCCTGGGGTGGAGGTCACAGCTCTGTTGTCCTGGGACAATGAGCACCCCTGGGATCAAGCCGTCCCAGTGGTCCGGGGCTTCCTGAGGAAACTCACTGCTGGGCTATATGAGTTGGGAGGATATGGATTCAGCAGCCATAGCAAGTAGCTCAGATAAAAGTAGGGTCATCAAGATAGGCTATTTTGTTTCCTCCTCCCTTAACAGCGTGTGCTGGCTTAAACCCGTCAGGGCTGATACGGTGGCCCTGAATGGTGTGCCCGGATATGAGGGGTCCAGGCTCTTTCCGTCTCGTTGCTGCTCCATTATTCTGAGGTGTTGCCCTTGGCTATGTTGTCCAAGATGGCGCACTAGGCAGTGGGGAGGAGAAGAACAAGAAAGGAGGGCATAGCCCTTCCATTTGTGAGCAAATCCCCAGAGTTATGCACCTCACTTCCACTCATGTCTCATTGGCTAGAACCTGGTCAGCTGGGCCACATGTAATCACAAGGGAGGCTGGGAAATGTAGTGCGCTTTCTGGGTGGCCATGACATCTGAAGGGGCCCCGAAGAGTCAAAGGCTTATCTCTCTGGGCTTCTGGGTTTCTCTCAGTGAGAGGGAGACAGTGTAGTTTATACCTTTGTGCTTCAAGAACTATAGGCTGGCTTGGAAAAGTCTGTCAAGACTGGTAGGTAGGGCCTGGAGCTGCTGGGGCCCTCTTCTCAGCCCCTGGTTCATGGGCTCTGCTCCTCCAACCTATGAATTGGCTTCCTGGCATCAGTGCTCAGGTGATCAGTGGCTCCCTCAGTGCCCCTGGCCAGCGGTTTGAGCACCTGGGGAAGGCCTGCTCCAACGGAGGCCACGGCTGCTCGGTTCTTTCCCTGTCATAGTAAATGGTGCTGTGGCACTTGCCTTGTAAAGAGGTCCCTTCTCTTTCCTTGGATTGTCCTGGAGCTGGGAGGCTCCTCTCCTCTGGGTGAGTGGCTCCATGGTGGAACTGGGAGACACTGGAACTGCTGGCCTAGTCGGAGAACCTCTCCCCTCAACTGCCATGACAGAAGACATTAATAACATTGACTGAGGCTCTAGAGGAGAGTCCTGTTGAGGGATAGAATCACTCATTCATTTACTGTTTCTGATTCTTCTGTGTACTGGCCCTGGGGTTATGGATCCTCGTTCAAGAAAGTCTAGTGGGAGGCAAACATATAAAAAAGATGGTTGCAGCATTGGTGAAGCACTGTGCCCACAGGTGTGTGCCACACGGGCAGGGCTGGGCCCCATACAAACCTGGTACTAGAAAGCATAAGGCCATTGTAATAAGTCACAGGCTTTTCCACTAGGCCTCACTGTGTTGTTTAATGTGTCTTCTCTGGTCTCGGGGGTCTAGAGAAGTCAGGGAGGGCTTCTTTGAGGTGGTGCTACCTGAAATGAGTCTTGGAGAGGCAGGCACTGACTCTCCACGGGGTGTGAGAAGTTTGTCACCCGCTGAGGGGGGAACAGGTGTAAAGGCACAGAGGTGAGAAGGTATGAGGCCTTTATAGTAGTGTAGGCTACAGGGAGGATTGTGGGGGTAGACCATGCTCCCCATCCTGTCCTCAGCTTGGAAATCCAGGGTAAGTCAGTCTTCGAGGGATTTATTTATGAGGATCAACTACACATGATAGAGATCAGAAGCCAGAGGGCTTGCCTGCTTTCAGGGTAAAGACCAAATTCCTACAGGGCTCTTGGAGGCCCACCGTGTCCTGGCTCCCCTGCCCCCAGCTTCACCCACACCATGCTCTCTCTCCTCACTCTTCACTCTCTGGTCTTTCTTTCTTTCAATTCCTTGAGCACACTGAGGTAGATCTTTGCAGTTATAACCCCTAATTTGTTCACACCTGACTCTAGGCTTAGCCCCCATTGCCTTGCTTTGGCCAATGAGACGACAGCAAGTGTGATGGGTACGGAGACACAAAACATACCTTTAGAGGTTGTTCTTTTTGGCTACCTGGTGGAAGCCTTTCCCTGAATGTGAAGGAAGCCCAGCCTAGCTTGCTGGGGAATGCAGACCCGAAAGTGAAGAACTGAAGCTCCCCGGGCAAGGTCAGCCAGTTCTTGCCTGACTTGGCAACTAACTGGGATGCAGGAGTGAGTCCCAGCCAAGATGAGCCACAGTATGACCTGAATTGTTGGAAGTACTCGGCTGAACTCGGCCCGAATTTCTCTTTCTTCCTTCCTCCCTCCCTCCCTCCCTCCCTCCTTCCCTCCCTCCTTCCCTCCTTCCTTCCTTCCTTCCTTCCTTCCTTCCTTCCTTCCTTCCTTTCTTTCTTTCTTTCTTTCTTTCTTTCTTTCTTTCTTTCTTTCTTTCTTTCTTTCTTTTTCTTTCTTTCTTTCTTTCTTTCTTTCTTTCTTTCTTTCTTTCTTCTTTCTTTCTTTCTTTCTTTCTTTCTTTCTTTCTTTCTTCTTTCTTTCTTTCTCTTTCTTTCTTTCTTTCTTTCTTCTTTCTTTCTTTCTTTCTCTTTCTTCTTTTTCTTTCCTTTTCTTTCTTTCCTTCTTTCTTTCTTTAATTTTATTAATTTCTTTGAGAGAGACAGCACAAGCAGGGGGAGCAAAGAGGGAGACAGAAAAGCAGACTCCCCAAGGAGCAGGGAGCCCAATGTGGGACTCAACGCCAGGACCTTGAGATCATGACCTGAGCTGAAGGCAGGTGCTTAACCAACTGAGCCACCCAGGCGCCCCTCAGCCCAAATTTCTGACTCACAAAATAGTGGGTTCAAAAAAAGTGGTTGTGGGGCACCTGGGTGGTTCAGTGGTTGAGTGTCTGCCTTCAGCTCAGGGTGTGATGCTGGGGTTCTGGGATTGAGTCTGGCATTAGGCTCCCCTCAGGGAGCCTACTTCTCCCTCTACCTGTGTCTCTGCCTCTCTCTGCATCTCTCATGAATAAACGAATAAAATCTTTTAAAAAATAAGTGGTTGTTGCTTTAAGCCACTGAGTTTTGGAGTGACTTGTTCTATAACCAAAGCCAATGCCATTCTCTGTCCCACTGTGGCATTAGCACAGACCGTTCTTTGTGCTTGGGTCAGTCCTACTCCCCTCTTTACCTAATTAATACCCGCTGATCGTTTGGACCTCAGCTTCATTATCAACACTTCCTTGGTTTTACCAGATTAGTTCTGTTGTCCTGAGAATAGGCCCGCATGTAACTGATTATATATCTCATATTTGTATATCCTGATTATAGCCTTGATGGCACTGTATACATCTCCTTTACAGTGCTCACCACAGTTGTACCTACACCTTCTTTTACAGGACCTGGCACATGATAAGGTGTTGAATAAAACACTGGTTGAATGGATAAAAGAGTGAATGAAATAGGTACTGCCCACTTACTGGCTGGCCTGGGACCTTCATCGAGAAGTGGGCAAGGCCTATTAGGGAATGAGACCTGAGGCAGCTCATGCCCTCCCAGGCTGTTCTGAAAAGTTATAGGGAGTTGAGAGGTGCCTGGGTGAATCAGTTGCTTGGGCGTCCGACTTGGGCGTCTTGATTTTAGCTCAGGGGGCATGAGATTGAGGCCCACATTGGGGCTCAACATGGAGGCTGCTTAAGATTCTCTCTCTATCCCTCTCTCTGCCTCACCACACTCTCCCTCTAGCCAAAAAAAAAAAAAAAAAAAAAAAAAAAAGAAAAAAAAGAAAAGAAAAGAAAAGAAAAGAAAAGAAAAGAAAAGAAAAGAAAAGAAAAGAAAAGAAAAATCTATGGGTGGTTGAGCTGAATTTTGTTCCAAGAGTCCATGTCCACCATTTCTCCCCCACCCCCCAACCATAGTCAAAAACTCTAACTCCACAGTGACTTTCCTGTTTCCTTATTGCGATGCCTCACCTGCCTGGCCACTTGTTACAATTTCCAAGGTAAAGGCTCCGAAGGAGAATAACAGTGAACAGACATGTGTACAGAATTTTACAGTTTACAAAGCACGCTTCCCTTCCTATTAGTCACCCCTCTCCAGCGGCTGTTTCCTGCTGACACAGACGCACCTTTCCCCAGCCAGGAAATGGTGATCAGAGTACCACGTAGGCAAGACCTGCCCTGCCCCACTTCTTCTGTGTGTAGCACTTTGATGACTTAGATCCTGAGGAGTTACTTCCTAGTTACTTCCTAGTCTTGTCTCCATGCTCAGGGCCCCTCTCCCCTGGGGCTCTAGGGGCCCTGTCCTGTCAATGCTTTTCATCACAGGTTTCCTCTGTTTGTGTGTTCTCACCTGCTCACTCGTTTCTCTTCTTGCCAACAGCACTCCAGGCTCCATCCCCCACCCCATCTCACTTCCCTGGTACTCTTGGGAGCTCCCTGGGCTCCACTTCTTATCATTCCAGAGAGTACTGTCTGGGACAAACCTGGATCCTTCCCTGGGGAAGAATTTTTCCCTGCTGAATGCATCTCCTTCTTGGGAAGGAAAAGATGGGGGAGAAGCATCTTCACAGACATATTGAGAAGACACATGCATTCCTGTTTCCTGACAGCTGGAAAACAACTTGAATCAGATCCTCACAGGCAGGTGGTCAAGGTTGGGACCCATCAGGGAATCTGGCTGAAGCCATGGGCTAAGAGGTCACTGGGGACTGCTTCCTGTGTGTATGTGTGTGTGTGTACTAATAATGCCCAAGCTGAGGACCTGGCTGGGCTGGGGCCAGCAGCCTGCCTGCTCAGGGCACACATGGACAACCAGCAAGCCTTCACAGAGCCCCCAGGTGTGCCATCGAAACCTCAGATCTGCCCCCCAGCCCGTCTCCCCCCCTACTTGTGCTGTTCACGTCCAGGAGTTGACACTTGCAGATGACTTGTATTTACAGTTGGGTCATATGCATCTTGGGAACCATTGTGATAAAAAGCGTGGTTCTAGGTTCCAGGTCCGTCTTTGCCCCTGCTTGCTGTGTGATCTTGTGCACATCACTTAACCTTTTGGAGCCTTCATGTCCTTATCTATATAGAGATCATTATTATAATGCCCACCTCAGAAGGCTGCTCTAAAGACTGCATAAGGTAAGACATTTATGTGCATAGCATGGTGCCTGACACACAGCGAGTGCTCAAGAAATGCTGGCTGTTATGGCATTGAGTCATCATCATCATCGCTGTTATCATCATTACCATTTTACCCCCAGTTTCCAGCGAGGAACTGAGATATGCCTGGAATATGATAGCTGCTCAATGAACATTTGATTTGTTGAACAAATCCTTTTTTTGGGTAAGCTGTTCTAATTTGAACTGCTACCAATGCACAAAGTTACCCCTGAATGACATGGCACAGCAGCCAATGCTGTCCTCTTATTAACCGAGGCCCGCTGAGAGCTAATTAGAGGAAGGCAAGTGGGGGACCATCAGAAATGCCCACGGAATGGCCAGAAGCATAGGGACAACTGGCCATCCCATAGGACGGTACCTGTTGGTGACTCCAGGTACCCTTAGAGAAGTAACTCTCAGGAGTAGAAGTTGGATGAGTTGTTGACCTGCTATCTTGGGCCCTTTTCCCAAGATCATCTCACTTCCTGAGGAAATGGCTTCCTGGGGTGGCCCCAAGCCAGCTGCTCAGCCACTACCTCTAGGTAGACGGACTTGGCCTTTCTACTCCCTTTAAGATACCCACATTCATGCTCTTTTTCTATTCACAAAAGATCATTTTTAGCATGCGGGTCCAGAACATCTTCTTCCTCTTGAAGAGGAAGCCCACTGTCTCCAGTGATAAAAGTTACAGAGTTTTCTTAAGTCTGAATTTTCGGGCTTCCTGGAGTGTATCTGGGGAACAGCCAGCCGAACCCCACCCAACCAACTGTTGAAGGCTTCCTCCTTTGGCAAACTTTAGCATCACAGCCGCAGGCAACAATGCCTTCTTCCGGCATTGCTTCCTGCTTTCTTCCTTCTTTGGTAACACCTCAGCCTTCAGTAATGTTACCCTGGCCTTGAGCTGGCTTTGGGAAGCCGGATATGGCTTTGGGACAAGGCCCTCGCTCCGAGGGAGCAGGAGGCATTTAGAACCATCCAGGAAAAGCAGAAAATTAGGGATTTAGGTGACAGGAGACTCAACTGGAGACCTTGTTCCATTGCATCTTCCTGGACAAATCAGAAATTTACCTCGAGCCTCAGTGTCCCAGCTATTGTCTGGGGGCAATGATCCCAGAGAATGTGTCTTCTTCAGTAATTGACAACGTGGGTTACATATGCTCATCCAGTCAAGTTAAACAGATGGGCCAAATACTTTTCTTGATTAAAAAAAAAATTCTGTTTATTCTAGTGATTACTGAGAAAGGTTTGTTAATGATTTCACTCTGTGGATTTGTCTATTTCCACATAAGTTCTGTCATTTTTTCTTTATGATTTCAAGACTTTATTTTTAAAAGCATACAATTCTAAGATTTTATTTATTTACTTATTTAGAGCAAGCATGTGCACAGGCAGGGGGAGGGGCAGAGAATCTCAAGCTGGCTCTTCACTGAATGCAGAGCCCCGAGCAGGGCTCAATCTCATGACACTGAGATCATGACCCGAGCCAAAATCAAGAGTTGGATACTTAACTGACTGAGCTACCCAGGCATCCTTAAATGCATACAATTCTAAAATTGTTATGCGTTTTTGGTGATCTGGATCCTTTACCATCATAAAGTGTTCCTGTTTACCAGGTAATGTTTTTACCTTAAAGTCCATTTTGTCTGATGTCAATATAGCAACACCCACCTTCTTTGGCTAGAATTTGTTTATCATTCCAGCTTTTAGCCCACATATATGTCTTGTAATTGGCGATATTTGAATTTATAGCTACCGCTGTATTTCATGCTTCCTGTTTATCTCACCCATTATGTGCTTTTTACCCCTATTTTTAAGTAGTATAAATATATATAAATATAAACAAAATATATTATTGTGATGCATTTTGAAAACAAAGCACTATATATGGTCTTCAGTAGTTTTTTTTCTAAATAATCAACTTCTGGGGTGCCTGGGTGGCCCAGTGGTGGAGCGCCTGCCTTTGGCTCAGGGTGTGATCCCAGGGTCCTGGGATCGAGTCCCACATCGGGCTTCCTGCAAGGAGCCTGCTTCTCCCTCTGCCTATGTCTCTGCCTCTTTCTCTCTGTGTCTCTCATGAGTAAATAAAATCTTTAAAAAAAATAATCAACTTAAAAAATAATGATAATAAATAATCAACTTTATTAGGTTATCATTTACACACAATAAACCTCACTCATTTTAAGTATACTGTTTGATAAGTTTTTTTTAATTAGGAAAGATTTTATTTCATTAAACTAGTGTGCATGACAGTCCATACATTCATTCCAGTGGAAAAACCATTTGATAAGTTTTGACAAACGTGTAGTTAGGTAACCACTATCACACTCAAGATAGAAAACCTCTCTATCAACCCAAAAGTTCCCTTGTGCCCTCTTGTAGCCAATCTACTTTCTCTGTTCCAAGCCCTTGGCAACCATTGAACTATTGCTGTCATTATACTTTTACCTTTTATTGCATTTTGTGTAAATGGGATCATATAATATGTAGCCTTTTGTGTCTAGCTTCTTTCACTTAGGAGATGGTTGAGATTCATTCATGGTAAATGTACCAGTAGTCTGTTTCTCTTTATTGTTGAAGGTTCTTCTTTTCCTTGTACAAATCCAGATTTCCATGTGGTAGCATTTTCCTTGGGCCTGAAGAACTATTTATTTATTTATTTATAAAGATTTTATTTATATATTTGAAAGAGAGAGAGAGTACTAGCAGGGGGAGAGGCAGGGGGAGAAAGAGAAGCAGACTTGCCGCTGAACAGGGAGCCAAAACAGGGCTCAATCCCAGGACCCTGAGATCATGGCCTGAGCCAAATGCAGACACTTAACCAACTGAGCCACCCAATTGCCCCAGTGAAAAGCTTTTTATGTAATATTTTTCTTTCTTTCTTTCTTTCTTTCTTTCTTTCTTTCTTTCTTTCTTTCTTTCTTTCTTTCTTTCTTTTTTTCTTTCTCTTTCTTTCTTTCTTTCTTTCTTTCTTTCTTTCTTTCTTTCTTTCTTTCTTTTTTTTTTTTTGCAGTGGAGGCTGACTGAGGGCAAATTCTCCCAGATTGTGTCTGAAAGTCTTTATTTTTGCCTTCATTTTTGAGAGATTTCCACTGGCTTTAGAATGCTAAATGGGTAGTTTTCAAAGGTTTTGATTGATTGTCTTTGGCCTTGCATTGCTTCTGTGAGAAGTCTTCCATAATTCTTAATTTTTTCCCCTTTGTATTCAATTATCTCTTTTCTGTGGTCACTTTTATGATTTTCTCTTTATCACTTCTTTTATTGTTTTTTAAGATTTTATTTATTTATTCATGAGAGACACAGAGAAAGAGGTAGAGAAACAGCCAGAAGGAGAAGCAGCCTCCCTTTGGGGAGTCTGAAGAGAAGTTGATCTTAGGACCCTGGGATCATGACTTGAGCCAAAGGCAGATGCTCGACCACTGAGCCACCCAGGTGCCCCTATCACTTCTTTCCAGCAGCCTTGATCATGATGTGCTTTGGTATGTTTTTCTTCATCTTTATTCTGCTTGGGATTCATGGAGCTTCTTGATTTGTGGCTGTATAATTTTCATCAAACCGGGAAAAGTTTCAGCCACTTTTTTTCTTCAAATATTTTTTTTTTGTCTTCTCCTTTCCAAGACTCTGATGATACATATGTCAGATACCCTGATATTGTTCCCAGGATGGCTGATATTTTGTCATTTCTTTCCCCTGGACTTTTCCCTCTCTGTGCCTAATTTGGATGGTTTCTAATGCTACATCCTCAAGCTGTCTAATCTTGTTTCCTGCAGTATCTAATTTACTGTTAATCCCATCCAGCATATTTTTTTTTTGATTTAAGATTTGTCTTTTTCATCTCTATATGGCCCTTGGGTCCTTTTATTTATAAATTCCATTCTATATCCTCATTTTATCCATGTTCTCCTTTAAATCTTTGAACATTTGTATAA
Source organism: Canis lupus baileyi (assembly GCF_048164855.1). Taxonomy (NCBI): domain Eukaryota; kingdom Metazoa; phylum Chordata; class Mammalia; order Carnivora; family Canidae; genus Canis; species Canis lupus. The sequence continues at coordinate 9,602 of NW_027326609.1, forward strand.
GATGTATAATATTCTAAAGTCCTTGATGACTAATTCTACACTCTCAGCCATTTCTACATTGTTTTTATTAATAAATTTCTTTTTCTTCTGGTTATGATCATATTTACTCAATGCTAGCTTTTCTATTTCTATGCTCAGTAATTTTTGATTGGATACTGGATGTATCAGTCAAGGGCCGGGTAAAGACAGAAATCTCATCAGTAATTTGAACAGGGACAATTTAATATAAGTGATTAGTAACTAGCTCAATGTGGTTAATTACTAAAAGGGGTAAAGGAAGACTCTAAGGAATACAGAAATAACGAATGCAGGAAGCCCTTCTTTTAGGGCTGAGGGGGAGTAGACAGGAAGAAATTAAGAATTTGAGAGATATCCCCACCCCTGCCTCTTTGGTCAGACCTTGTTGGAGAGGGTGTCACTGCCATATGAACACACAGCCTGCTGGTGAAGAAGAAACTTGCTAGACGGTTGTTCCAAAGATATCCATTTTAGCAATCTACTCGATGGCTGAAACACTTATTAGAGGATGTGATGGGTTCTAACTGGTCTGTAGGATCTACCTGTCAGGGAGTCAGTAGGCCAGGGTCCCTGTGGGTCAATGCTGGTTCAGGAATTGGTCTTTTGGGTTTTTGGAAAACTTGTTGAAGAACGAGTGCCACTAGGCCTCTTAAACAGCATTGAGAGCTGTGGAGATAAAATATACTAGAACTAGGAAGAGAAACTTCTTCCTCAGTGGTGATCTTGTAGTGATACCTTCCCTCCTGCCTCAACATCTTTTAAAGACAAAATCTAACACAGCACCAAGCTTTCGGGGTCCAGCTCCAGTATCACAAAGCAAGGCAAAGAAGGGTGCATTTAGAGGTGAGCAATAAACTGGCAAATGGACATAATGCATTTTCTGTTGTCAAATGCTGGATTTTGGTGGATTCCTTTACAGAGTATTGAATTTTGTTCTGGCACACAGTTAAGTTACTGGGGATCCTTCTGAACCCTTCAAAATGTAATTTTAAGCTTTGTTATGGTGGCTCCAAAGCAGAACTACTTTAGTGCCATTACTAACTTGTGACCCTTATAGGGACCCTATCCAATGTTCCATGTACTGTGAGGTGTCCCCATTCTGCATAGTGGGGACATGAACTACTCTTCTTTCTGTGTGGGATCCTGGACTTTTTAGGTCTGCTACCTTCCAGTGGTTCATTCTTGACCTCATCGAGTTTCAGTCTACGCATTTGCAGATCAATACCCATTCAAAGATTGAAAGAGACCCCCTCTGCAGCTCTCTGGGTCTCTTTTTCTCTCTTTCTTTCTCTCTCTGTGAATGTCCCTTTTCTTTGGCAGCCTGCTTCACAAATTTTAGCACACTGATCTCTTTAAAGCCTGATATCCATCTATTCAACTCCGTGAGACCACTGAGCTTTGTTTGCATGACCTGTCCCTGAGCTACAGTCTGGAAACTGTCTCTAGGCAGTTTGCTGGGACAATCATAGGGCACATCTCATTTTTTTTCTTTTCTTTCAGGGCAGTTTTGTGCTGTTTGTTTTCCAATGTCTGAAAACATTTGTTTTTCTCTCTCCCCACCCCCACCTCCCACCTTTTGGTATAATTTCCTAATTGTTTAAGGTGATAGGGAAAATCCTGAAGCAGTTTCATCCCTCATGAGCAGAAACCCGTGTCATGTATTTTAATTCTTTTTTTTTTTTAAACTGTTGGTGTATATGTCTTTTTAAAAAAATTTTTTTTTCATTTATTTATGATAGTCACACAGAGAGAGAGAGAGAGGCAGAGACGTAGGCAGAGGGAGAAGCAGGCTCCATGCACCGGGAGCCTGATGTGGGATTCGATCCCGGGTCTCCAGGATCGCGCCCTGGGCCAAAGGCAGGCGCTAAACTGCTGCGCCACCCAGGGATCCCTGTATTTTAATTCTATATTTAAAGAATTCTCTTAGCACATTACTTTTTATATCATTTAAGCTAGTCCATATTTTATTATATTTATCTATCCCATTTCTTCTTTCCTCTCAGAACTTCTTTCTGGAATTTCTTTTTTTTTTTCCCCTGTTATACAACTTTCATTGAGGATCTCTTAGTGACAAACTCAATTTTGGTAATTTGATAACATCTTTATCTAACACTTGATCTTTCAAGATATCTTCTTGGGGTATGGAATTTCAAGTTGACATTTATTTATTTCCTCAGCATGTTACAAAAAAATAACATTCCATTTTCTTCTGGTTTCCTTGGCTGCAGATGAGAACCATCCACCATTTAGTGGTGCTCCTCTTAAGGACAATCAGTATTTTTTTTTCTGGCTTAAAAAAAAAAAACAACTTTCTCATTAACTTTGGAGTTTGAATCTAAGTGTAGGCTTCTTTCGATTTAATCAGCTTGGATTCATTGGGCCTTTGAACCTGATGTCTTTCATCAAGTCTGAAAAGTTTTCAGCTATTAGTTTTAAAAATATTGCCTCTGCTTTGTTTTTTTCTTGCATTCCTCCTTCTGGAAGTCTAATTATCCATATATTACATGTACTTACTCTATCCTTCATTCTTTTCTTCTCCCCTTTAACGCTTTCCGTCTTTTTGCATTTTGTGCTTAATCGTGGGTAGTTTTTTAAATAATTATTTTCCAGTTCACCAATTCCCTCTTCAGCTGTGTCTAATTTGTAGTTAAGTGTGCACACCCAGTGTTTGATTTCAGTTGTAGTACTTTTCATTTCTAGATGTCAGTTTTGTTTCTTCTTTAAATCTGCTTAGTTATTCCTTACTGTTTCTTGGTCCCTACACACATTTTCAAGATTATTTTTTATTTCTTTAAAAAATAACACACATAATTATTTTACAAGTTGCATGATAAGTCCAGTACTTGAAACCCTTGCAGTTTTGTTCTGTTGCGAGTTGTTTCTATTGGTTCTCAGTCAGAACCTTGTATATTTGGTTAGTTTTGTACTGTGGTCTGCTCATTTTCCTTGGATTTCTATTTATGGAAATTTGTGAGACCTGGGATTGCAGAGCATTAGTCCAAAGAATATTTGTTTTCCTTTTTTTCTTGCATCTGCCAGGCCACTGGGGGCACCTACTGGCAACAACCATGATAAATAAAATTCTTGGCTTGTGGAGTTTGGGGACCACCCAGGTTGTGTGAATTCAGGTTACAAACTTGTGTAAGGCATGCCTGCGGCTTCCAAATTCTCAGTAGTACTTTTTCTACTTGCTACTTGGTGCTCAGTTTTAAGACAATCCATTCTTCTCCCAGTCCCCATGAAGGAGAGGATTGTTGGTATTTCTAGTTTGACCTTAACCTGAGAGGGTAGCCCTTGGAAGTGTCAAATATTGGAGTGAAGAAACTTCTATCAGACTCCCCACCTTGGCAGACTCTGGGCTGTCCCTCAGCTTAGGCCCAGGACACCAGAGAAACAAAAGTCCTGTTTCTCAGGGTTCAGTGAATGCCCTCTGGACAAACACAGCTGTCACTCTCCTTACCTTTTTGGTTCTTGCCTTCACTCCATGCATCTTTTGCCTTGTGCACTGTTTACTTTCTTGCCAGCTTATTTTACATTGAAGATTTTTCCTATCTTATAATGGATATTTTAGTTGTTTTCAATGGGAGGGTCATCCCATGTATCTAGTGCTTTGTATTATACCAAACAGCAGTACTAGGATCACATTTAGCATACTTCTTAAGTACCTAGAAATAGGTTTCTCAGGCATTATTTGGCAAATAAATGAGTGAAGATGGGAATGAATGAAGACATGTGCACACAGCTTTGGTTGCACAAACTGTTCATTAGCCAGTTTGGAAACACCATGAGGTCAGGGATCTTGCCTGATGAGTTCACCATTGCCTGAAACTCTCTGCAATGACCCATGCCAGGGTCTGGCTGATGTCAACTGATCTTGCTCAGGGAGGCTTGGGGTAATGGGAAATCTGTCCTTAAAAGTGACACTTGTCTAATGCAGAGAGCAATTTTCTGAATCTGTGGGTCTTTGGGAATGGTTGGTTTTCAAATGGTGGGGAAGGGTTTCAGTGGCCCTTTTCTACACTCTGACTGGTTCTTCTGGGGTTACAGGCTGCAAATATCCTCTCACAATGATGAAGTTTTATCATTGATTTTAGTGTTGTGATCTAAGCCCTTGCAGCTCAAAGTATGGTCCATGCACCAGGGCATTTACAACATTTGGCTACTTGTTTGAAATCAGACCTTGGGCTCCTGGCTGGCTTAGTTGGTGAAGTATGCAACTCTTGGTCTTGGAGTTATGAGTTTGGGCCCCACATGGGTATAGAGATTACTTAAAAATAAAATCTTAAAAAAAAAGGAAACATAGATCTTGGGCCACACCCAGACCACTGATTCAGGATCTTTATTTTTAATAAGATTCCTAAGTTATTCATATGCACTTGAATGTCTGAGAAATACTGCTCTAACCCAGAGCTCTCAAATGTGCATGTGTGTGTGGGCGTGTGTGTATGTGTGCTATAGGTTTGCAGTGAGAATCTGATTTTTACAGCCTTCAGGTGGCCCTGCAGGATGACCAACTCATTTCAGTTTGCTTGGGGCTTTTTCAACTTTTGCACTGAAAAAAACAAACAAACAAACCACATCCCTGGAAACCTCTCAGTCCTAGGTAAACCAGGATGGTTGGTCCCCTTACCAGATGAAGCCCAGGCATCCTGGTCTCCCAGAGGGAAGCAGAGCAGGCACTGTGGTTCTAGTAGGCTTCATACCAAGGAACAACATCTGGCACCATGTTGGGCTGGGCATAACTAAGGAGGTGTTTTGTCAGGTGGACACCCATGTCGGCAGCCAGCTGCAAAGCACTGATCCCCACTATGGACGAGAGGTCCTCAGACTTACAAGAGAAGTTCACATTGCTGGTGTCCTGGAAGCCCAGTGCCCAGTTCAATGTGGGCCATGTTACAAAGGGGATGATAAAGAAGTTGGGCAGGATCTCCAGAGTAGAGCCGCTCTAGGAGAAGGCTCCAACCTCCTGTCTTTGTGGAAGGCAGTGACTTAAACCCCTTTGCAGGTGATCTGCCCTTTTAGTGGCATCCATGTTAGCTGTGAGGAGAGAGTTCTAACAATGCATGCACACTCTGCAAATTAAAACATCATTATTTTGAAATACTTGGTATGAAATGTTTGATTGTATTCACAATCTATTCATATTATCACAAGAAATTTCAACATTACATTTGTCAAAGAAAGAAAAAGAAGAGCTCTTAGATTCTTTTAATATAATTTCAAGTGTTGTACATTTTTGAATGGTTCTAAAATGCTTTTACACTTTTTATCATGTACTGTGTGAACAAAAGTTTCCTGTCAATAGCGACTTCCAAGAATTTCAAGAGATCCTCATTAAAAAGCCCCATCAAGAATTACATATGGCCATTTCACGCCTAAAGCCCGATATTAAAAAACAAAACAAAACAAAACTATGTTCATGGAAGAAAACTCAAGGTTCTCATTAAATTTTTTGAAAAGATTTTATTGGAAAGTTTTATACATATTCAATATTTAATGTTCTCCCTATCCCATCATACTTTGATCAAAATTATATTATATAAAGAAAACGGAATAGTTTTTCCACCTAGTTCCCTATAGATGCTCCCAAGTTATCTCCAGTTCACCCCAATGCACTGTGCAAATTTGACCGCTTTCTCCGTGTGCCGAAGTGTGAGGTACCTGGGAAGTCTTGTGGTAACCCTCCGTGCTCTTAATTCTCTGAACTGACTGTGGGGAGAGAACAGGGCAAATTACAACACCCTCCAAGACTTTCCTTCCTCCCCTCCCCCTCCTTCCATCTTCCTCCCCCTTCTTTAGTGAAAATCCAGCTGCCTCAAAAGGTTGCTATGGCAACCCTAGTGCTGGCAGGAGCAGGGCTGTCCTGACTTGGGGATGGGCTTCCATGACAGAGCTGCGCCTCATTTGGGGGCAAAATTATGATGGTGGGCAGATGGGATTGGGACAACTCAGGGGCTGACCCAGACTTCTGGATCATGGGACCTCTGCACTCAGAGCAGCTGGGGACACATCTTTACCCTGGGGTCCCTCAGACACCTGGCTCCCAAGCTTCACAAGAAGCCTTGGGGTCTCTCCAAAGGTGAATTCATCAGAAGACCACACTCTCTGATCACAGTTGGTTTCAACTGGCCTTTCTTCAAGGCCCCCAGGTTACATCATCTTACCTCATCTCTTGCACAATTAGCAGCTAGAACCTGAGTTGGGCCTCCAGAGTTTTGTAGTCTAACTTGACAGGTGCGAGTGGTCTGGACCTTATGTCTGGGCTTTGGAGTCAGAAGGATTTGGGTTCAAGTCTTGGTCCTGCCACTTTCTGGCTGGCAGCTTGGGCAAGTCATTTAACTATACTGAGCCTCAGTCTTGCATGCATACGGTGGGATTATTAAAGACCCATCTTATAGGATTGCCACTTGTGGCTTCCAGGAATCAGGAATGGGAATTTCTCTTGTAAGTCCAAGGACCCCTTGTCCGCAGTGGGAGTCACAGTGCTCTGCAACTGGCTGCCAACACAGATGTCCATGTGACAAAACATCTCCTTAGCCCTGTCCGGCCCAACATGGTGCCAGATGTCGTTCCTCAACATCTGGATATTATAGTGGCTCCTCAGGTGCATCCATGGAACCTCACAATGTGGCAACTCCTCCCTCCCCCACTCCCCACCAGTTTAGAGCTCAATCTTCTCCTTCCATCTAATGGTAATAGGTGGAGGTATTTATGAACTCCTACTTTGTCAAGCTCTCAGCAACTCCTGGCATGCAGTAAGTGCTCAATTAGTAAGGATTGATGCTACTATTTCCCCTCACTTTCCTGACTTGTTTCCCTTCTTTTCCTTTTTTCTTTCTTTTATTTATTTCTTTTTTGCAACAAATCCTGGCAGGCACTGGGGGTTCAGGGACCATGACCTCTTTAGTTTTTTTGTGTAAACCTGACTCTCATAGAAAACAATATCCCGAAGCAGAAAAAAATCAAACTGTGCACATAAATCAATAATTCTGCACCAAGTGAGAGTAATTAAGAAATGAAACCACTAGGAAATACCCAAGAGAGCTTATTATAGAAAATAACACTAAGACTATTATCTAGTGTTCAGAAACACCTACTCCGGGTGGTACTCAGCTCAGCGTTTTGCAACTGTGGCCCTCTTGGGCAGGGGCATGTGATGATAGACTTCCTGGCTGTTCTCACTGACCATGGTGGCTGGGGTGGGGGGTGGTTGTCTACTGGTTCTGATGTTTGTTATTTTTTTGGCAGTGGACTAATAATACCTGACTGATAACAAATGACATTGATATTATTGTTTTTGGTACTTTCCCAGTAGATTTTAATACATCAAATAGCGCTGCAGGGTGGCTTCTCCAGGAAGCAGGCTCTGAGACAAGTTTAGTGTGTGGGGTGTTTATTGGGGAAGACCTGTGGGATGAGAACCATTTGGAAGGGAGGCAGGAAGCAGGATGGGGCAGAGGGAGAAGTCAGGCTGGGACAGCTCAGGCTCACCCCAAGGGGCTCTGCAGCTGATGGTGGTCCAGCAGAGCTCTCTGAAGGGGCCAGGTCAGCTGAGCCTTTTCTCCACCAGCCTCCTTGGAGGCGGGGAGGCCCTGCTGGAGGGGAGCCATCCTGGGAAGGGCGAAGGGTGTGTCCTCTGATGAAGGCTCTTTGCAACTGAGGTAGATGCTGAAGGGGCATTGTTGGCAGCAGGGGCACCACACTTTCCTTGAAGGGGAACCTGGACCACACATGTCTGTGATCATCACAAAAAGTAAACTGAGCCTGGGATGGGGGCCTGGAGCCTTGCTGGGTCACACTAGATATTAATTATAGTGGCTCCTCAGGTACCTCCATGGAACCCCACAATTTAGCACCCCCAGCCCCCACCAATTTTGAGCTCAACCTTCTTCTTGCATTGATTAGCAGACGAGCTCAGATTGGGAAGGGGCCTGCCAAAAGTCCCTCGGAGCAAGTCACAGAATTGCTCAGCCGGCCTACATCCTTCATTCAGGTCTGCTGGGATGTCGCCTCCCCCAGCCAGCCTTGCTGACTCTCTGGGCTGTGTTAGATGCTCTTGAACGTACACCCCAAAGCCTGGTCACTTTCAAGACTCCCCATCAGGCCATGAGCTTGCCAAAAGCAGGGACGATGAATAAGACAGCTGTGAGGTGAATCCTGTCCTTAGGAGGGAGGGAAGGAACAGACCCAAGGAAGGTCCTCAACAGCATCGTTGGCCCCTCCTGTGGAGGAGTATTAAGGCCTTTCCTCTTTCACTCTTTAGTTCTCCTACCCTGGCCCCTAAGTCATGAACCTCCGGGCTTAATGGGGTTCAATCTCAGGAAACTCAGCAGTGATTTAAACTCATTTCTCAGTTCCTGACCTGCATCTTTGGCCCATGCGGAGAGATCTGAGTGGATTTCTCTATTACTTCCCTGCTCCACTGCTGGCTCCTTCCTCTGCACTGGATATGCTTGATATCCTTGCTTTTATTTTTATGATTTTATGAAACCTATATTATTTTATATGCTTGGATTTTAATTTATGTAGATAGTATTGTGCTAAAAACCTAATTCTATTTTTCCTCCCCTGTCAGCATTTTATGTTCTTAGAGATCTATCCAGGCTACTGTGTACACCTCAAGACTGTTGCCTCTAATGGCTGTGTCTACCACATTTATTCATCCCTAGTTTGTTACAAACCTCCCCTCTCTCCCCGTCCCCTGCCTCAAACAGCCCCAGAGCAGAGATCCTCATCCTCTCCTTCCAGATCTGCGTGACAATTTCTCTTGAATCTCTGTCCAGGAGAGAGTTTCTGGTCAAGGTGTATATGCATGCTTACATTGCCTAAGTAGACTCACACTTCTCACTCCTAGAGAACCAAGTACTCATCAAGCCCCAAGGCTGGCTAGACCTTGAAATCTCTTAATTAGAAGATGCTAGAAAATAATTTAAAGACATTTTTTTTCGGGGGGGGGGAAGCACTTTGCCAGCCAAACAAAGCACAGAAGATGGATCAAGCCCACAGTCTCCAGTTTACAAACCTGAAAGAGCTTTAACCTTGGCCTTTGCATACGGGGGGCACACACTCCTGACACCATCTTTGTGTCTCTCCAGGGCTCAGTCTATGTTCACACTAACAAGCCTTGAGCAAGGCTTCGCCCTCTCCTCAAACAGTCCCTGTATGAGAGATCCCAACACGGGTTCTGCATGTCATGAGAAGAACATTCGCAGCCTCGCTGGCCTTACATGTCTCTCCAGCCCCATCTCCTGGGATCACCACCTGTCAGAACAGATGAGATTTGTCTAGTGAGAGGCGCTCCCTACCTGTGTCAACCTTTCTGCTGCTACAGCGTCCTGCCAGCAGCCCTCCCTGGAAGATGAAGGTCATGGAGAGAAGGCCTGGGGATAGGGGGGCTATCTTAGTTTGAGCTGCTGTAACAAAATGTCATAAATGCTTATAAATAACAGAAATGTGTTCCTTGTGGCTCTGAGTTCAGGGTGCCAGCATGGTGAGGTTCTGGTGAGACTACCCTCTTCTGAGTGCATTTTCCATGGGACAGAGAAAGTGGTGAGCTAGCTCTCTGGTCTCTTCTTACAAGGGCACTCATCCCGTTCATGATGGCTTCACTCTCATGACTTAATCACCCCCAAAGATCCAACCTCCACATACCACCACACTGGGGATTCCATTTCAATCTACGCAGTTTTGTGGGACACAGTCAGTCCATAATGGGGACCAGTGGTGCCGGCTCCAGCTCCTCCAGCAAAAACATAGATTGCCGTTGCTGCTCTGAGCCTCTTGAGTTTGAGAGAGCCCTCGATGGTAGGGAATGTCTAAACCATTGTGTGGCCTCAGACAGGAGCCGCAGGTGGTCGGAAGTTCTTTATAACATTTGCTTTTAAGAGAGAAAAGAACATTAGCTTTAAGTCTTCCTGTTTTAAATCAGAGCATCTGGGGCTCCGGCCTGTGCAGCTGTTAATCCTCATAATCACCAGTCGGGCTTACAGGAGTTGGCCATGTTCCCCTGCTGGCACCTGGACTTCCCAAGGCCGGATGCCCACCCCTCCCCTCAGCCACCCTTGGCACGCAGAGTGGATTGGGTAGCATGTTCAAGTTCTGGAGTCAGACAGTCTTGGATACAAGCCTGACCCTGCTGCTTCAGACTGTGACCTTGGATAAGCCGCTTCCCATCACCAAGCCTCAGTTTATTCATCTGCAAGATGCTAACTAATGATATTACCTACCTTACAAGGCAGGCTCTGAAGATTAGATGAGCTGAAGGTTCTAAAGCCCTCTAGCAGAGCCTGGCACATGAAAAGAATTCAATGGATGGGAATTTTGAAAAAGCAGCTCAAGGGATCCTGGGTTGCAAGAGAGTAGGAGCAATATGACAATCAATAGCGATTTCCTTGGGCCTAACATGTGCCAGGCACCATGCCAGTGCCACAGTGCCATGGGCTGTGTCCTGCTTGCGGCAGTGCAGGCGCCGAGGGCCCTGGGCATCTAGCAAGGAGGCAGACTCTGAGACTCCTCTGAGAGGAGGAAGGGCAACCCACTGTGCAGAGCAGAGGAGCCTCCTCTCTAGCCTCTAGTGTGAGGGGTGGTTTTTATATAATTTTTATTTTTTATTAAAGATACTTATTAATTGATTTGGGAGAGAGAGCAGAGGGAGAGGGAGAAGCAGACTCCCACTGAGCAGGGAGCAACATGCGGGGCTCGATCCCAGGACCCGGGAATCATGAGCAAGGCAGATACTCAACCAACTGAGCCACCCAGGCTCCCAGAGGAGTGGTTTTTAAATGCTTCTTTGCCTCTTTGCCAAGCAATTACTGAGTTGCAGATGTTGGAACCCACTAGGGCTGGTTGAAGCAGAAGAGGGATTTACAAAACGGTGTGGGATCCTGCACAGAGTCACTGGGCGGGCAGGAGCGCGAGGCTTGAGGTAAGGCTACCAGAGAGACTCAGGCCTGTGCTCCCCAACAGGCTCCACGGGAAATGAGGGCAGCCACAGGCCAGAGCCGATTTCACTGCAACCACGGTCCCTTCGGCCACCGGAAGCTGGCCTTGTAACTGAGGCCACCCAGAAAGCCAGACCACAGCACAGAATCTGTGCCTGCTGCTGCCCGGGCTTCAGTTCTGAACTGGGGACTATCAGGGCAGAGCTGAGGCCCCGCAACTGCACCCCTGCCGCAAGGGAGCCTGGGAACTGAGTTCTGAAGTAGACTCAGGATGGCAAAACTGACAGGGAATTCCTCTAAGTGAGAAGCTTTTCCCAGGATGGACCTTGCTCCGTCATAAATATGTCCCTACTGGAAGCCCCGTGTAGGGAATGTGAGGGCATATGACAAGAGGGGGGCAGACCCGGCTCCTAGAGGTGCTCACTGTCTAGTGGGGCAGACCGACATCTACACAGGTGACACTGCAGGTGAACGGAGGGGCTTATGGGGCATGACCATCCGCCCATCCACCGCCT
>NW_027326610.1:0-41246 GCF_048164855.1 Canis lupus baileyi
TGTTTGTGAACTGCTAAGAGCTGCTTCTGTGCTAAATCAGCAGAGTTGACTAGCTGCTATGTAAAGATCTTGCAAAACTTGAAATATTTATGCCTGGCCTTTTATGGAAAACAGTTTGCCAAAGCCTGGCAAAGACCACAGTCATACATAGAATGTTAAACCGATTCTCACAATTGTGTAAGGTCAACCCCCTACGTATAAATACATATATGTAACACACATGGCTGTGTGTGTGCATATCCACCCATAGGAATATACAGACATTCATCAGTTTTGTTTCTCTGATCAAACCTTGGTAATTACACAATCTCTACTCCAGCTGATACTTGTGAAACAGGAAAGTTGAATGCCTGCCTCTCCTGTGTTGTCACAGTGTTTTGCCATTATAGCTCTTGCCGTGTTGTATCGTAATCGGTTTGTGTCTCTGTCCATGTAGTCTCTTTCATTAAATGATGAAATCTTAGGAGCACGGTTTCTCCAAACACAGTGTTCAATAAAGAATAATTAAGTGAGTGAATAAGTAAGTGAGTATGCAAGTGAGTGAATGAATAAATGCAGAAAAGAACAAATGGATGATGGTTCTCTTCCTCTCGTTTGGTCTCTCTAGCTTTTCTAAATGTGCGTGGTCACATACCAGCCCTCAGAGCCAGAATCTGGCAGACTGATGTTTGATTCTCAGTGTTGGTGCTGGCCCAGCCTGCTCAGCACGGTGGGCCATGGAGCTCCTTCCTGGGGGCTGTGTTGTCCTCCATGCCTCATAACTTGACAGGGACCAAGTCCAGTTCTGGGCAAGCAGTGCTCCACTTGACAGTGGTGCCATTGGTGGCAGACAGCCTCACAGTCACTGCCGTGACGATGGCCCTTTGCCATGGCTGCTGTAGGAGAGCTGGCAGGTGCTGGGAGAAGGAGCACTGACTTGTGGAAAGCACCTGGTCTTTGCCAAGCATTTTCATGCTCATGGCCTCAATTGAGTCTTACGATAGCAAAGGACATAGGGGAGAACTCAGTGAGGTTCCTCCATGACCTTGGTCAAGTCACGTTACGGCTTTGTATTTCAGTTCCTCACCTCCTGAGTTCGAAAGTGCTATCATTTTGTGGTTAAGAACTCAGCATCCAATCCATGGCTTTTGACTCCTACTAATGTAGGTTTTGTCTGCCCCCATTTTGCCTCTAAAAAAGAAGCCTATTCAGAGAGGAAAATGAGAAAGGAGTGCATGATAACTTGGGAATTCGCTGTACTGATATTGTTGTAAATAAAAATAAATGTAACTAACACTTACGAAGCACTTATGTGCCAAAATCTCTGCTAAGCATTTCAAATGACTATTAGTTGCTACTGCCTTTAGAAATTGAATTTTGTGGGTAGGAGAGTATCTGCGTGTGTCTGTGTCTTATAAGATTCTCCACATAGCACACACAAGAAAAATCAATTCAAATAGTGTTTAATTTTTGAGGGGGCTACCCTAAGTCATACATGCCATTTCTGCATGTAGATATGCAGAAATATACATAAATATATATCAATATATAATATAGATATCTATGTATTTCAATATATCAGTCTATCATATATGTCTCCGCTATTAATTTTCGATAACAATGATAAAAATCATGCTAAGATTTGCTGAGTACCTACCATGTATCAGGCACATGTATTTCATATATTTCATTGAATCTTGTAACAGCCTTTCATAACGGTTCCCCAATTCTGCTTTGGAAGAAACAGAGGATCAGAAAGCCCAAGTGACTTGCCTGAGGTCACACAGCCAGGCAGTGACAGAGCCTAAATTTGAACTCAACTCTGACTCTGAAGTCAACGCTATTTCTCCTGTGCTCAGCAGCCCCAGTTGCAGTGTATCTGGAAGGAATCGGACTGTCCTGTAGCTACATGAACATATCCATATGCCTCGGTGCTAATCCTAAGAGCAAGGTCTTAGATAGCTTCTTAGTAGGTGGATCTGTGGCTACCACCCACAGCCAGACCTTTCCAGAAGGTGTCAATACTTCTAACACATGAGAAAGACTATGTACTGAGTCAGGGTCAAAGCTGTGAGGGAGTCAACGATCGGCACCCACGTTCTCCAGGTGAGAACACTGAGCCAATAGAAGAGAGTTGTCTGGCTGTTCACACAAAGGTGGAGCCTAAACTAGGTCTCTTTAGCAGGTCATCTTTCTACTCCACGGTCACTGCCTCCCCTGTGCTCCTGTCCTCCTTGGGAAACTGAGTGTGAGCATGTGTGTGTGTGTGTGTGTGTGTGTGTGTGAGTGAGAGAGAAGAGAGAGAAGAGAGAGAGTGCGGGCAGAGAGGAGACCCAGTTGAGGAAGGAAGGCAGGAAGACTAGTATCTTTTTTAAGCCAGATAAAGCCTTTTAAATGGCAAGAAAGAAAGGCAACATCTTCATGATGGTTTCCCATCCTGGATTGGAGCAGACGCAGGCCTTTGAGCGCTTTTCTGAGGCTCTCTGCCACCGCTTTGCAAACCCTAGAATTGAGAAACACAGTTAATGAATGCCCTGGTGCTTTGGAGGTAGCAAAGACAAAGCAATTGTGTCACGGTGAGCTGGAGCTGGGGCCGCCACCTCGTTTCCTTTCCCATGGGAAATGGGAGCGTCATGAGCCTTGGGGAGCTTCTGTGATCCTGTGTGTCCGTCTCTCTGCCCCTCTCTTCCAAATGCATTTAGAATCTAATGATTCTTCTCCTGGCATGAATTGAAGTGATCCCTCTCCACACCCCCCACTCCAATCGGCAAGGATTCGTCAGTGTGAACCCTGCAAAAGGTAGGCAGTAAGAGCATATGGAAAAGGAAAAATCCAGGGTGCTCCAGATTCTCACCCTCCAATATAATAAATAACGTATGAGATGGGGCTGGGGGTGGGCAGGGAAAAGATGCATCATTCACTTTCATTGAGGTCACACTGCCCTTCTCTGCTCTTTTCAGAGAAAAGCTTTTTTTTTTTTTTTTTTTTTTTTTTTTTTTTTTTAATACATGCACGCCACACTCACTCACACGTGCATGCTCCCTGCAAGAAGCCAACAAAGCATTTTGGTCATCTATAGGCCCCTCAGCTTCTTCAAAGTTGAGTAAGATTAAAAAAGCCTGACATCTCCGAGATTCCTCAGCAACGGTTTATGTACCTGCATAGGCAGATGAACAAGAGACTGGGGGAGGCATTAAAACACATGTACGTGTATGATGGATAGGAGAGAGAGAGAGAGAGAGAGAGAGAGAGAGGAACAGAGCAAGAATATGATACAGATCAATGTCTCCCCATATTGGGGGAGTCTTTTTGTTTTAGGCCACAGTGGTAGTGCATTGGAAGGGTTCTGGAATTTCAGAACACAAAGTAGCAGTTTTAAATAATGAGAGAAGATTCCACATGGAACGCTCATCTGGCTGTGGCAGCCTGTGACTGAATGAGAGAAAAGTGCCCTAGAAGCTATTCATTACGAATTCACTGGAAGCTCTCAAACGAGGCTGGCAGAAGCTGAAATTGAAGTGGTCTCTGACCTAATTTTCTTCTGCATGAAACATCTGCATCAAGGCTCTCTTTGATGTATTCCACTTGGCTCTGTCTACGGGATTGTATCACATGGCCTCCGTGTTGCCTCCTTATTGAAAGACATTTCCAGCCTGTGCAAGGTAATGCGATGTTACTGTTACCCAAGCTAATCACTCAATGTGCTCCTAAAATAGAAACAATAGCAGTTCAGAGACAATGTTGTCTGCTGGCTGTTCTGCAGCCTGGGCTCCTGGTTTTCCAACTTAGATCTGTGGCATTCGCCTCATGTAATTCCAAAACAAAGGAGAGGGAGAAGACAGGCAAAGCCATGCAAGATAATGTTGAAGGACCAGCAGCTTTATGTGTGAGAAGCTCCATCTTATTTGGTCCTTCAAACCATTGACTAGGATTGGGGGGACCGTTTACAACCACGCAGAGCCCTACTGAAAGACATCTGCCTTGAGAAAGGAAGGATCTCTTGATGTGGGTGTTGCATTTATTCTAAATTCAGATTGACACCCTCAAGTCAGATTGAGAGAGAGAGAGAGAGAGAGAGAGATGGGTGTGCACTGAATGTTGAGTGTTTTGTGATTCTTTAGTGATCTATGAACTACCTTTAAAAATTGCCTTTCCCCTCTTAAGTTCTCCCAAGCTAGGTAGCATGCAGGAGCAAATTTTAAAAGGCAATAATGATAATAATCTTTTTTTTTTTTAAACAACTGTAATGAGCATCTTCTTTATCCTGGCTGAATAGCTCTTGCCTTTCTCCATAAAGGTTTGCTGCACAGACTTCGTTAATGGTGTGCTACTGTCCCCCACCATCCCAGCATTATGTGAATAACGGTGGTGTCTTTGTGTCCCACCCCCTGAAGAAGAAACCTTTGAAATTCTAAATGACTGTGCTGCAGGTTTTAATGTCTGCTTCTAAGAAAGAATTGAGAAATGCTCACTCACCGAGCAAGATGCAGCACGCCTTTGAAAAGCCTTTCTGCCTGAGTCCTCTGTCCCACGAATTTAGATGAATATACATTCTTGTAGATGCCCCCTAGTTCTCTTTATGCCAGAAAGAATTACAGATGTGATCAACAGCCTCCTTTTGCCCAAATATTGATACCTGCCCTCCCCCCCCCCCTTCTAGTGTTTCTGCATCAAACAAAGCAATACAATTAGAAGAATTTGGGAGCCCACAGAATCTGAGGTCAGGTTCTCTGCTGGGGAGGGCACAGTGGGAAAGAGTCAGATATGTGGGGGCACACTGTCCTACCTATTAAGGAGATTTCTGTAGAGCCCATTTGTGTTGGGGCCACAAGGCAGGCATCTTTGTTGATCTGATCCTCCAGAGTTAAAGCAGATATCCTCCTCTGCCAGGAAGCCTTCCCTCATTGCCCTCACTGTACTGAGGCCTTGCAAGTGTGCAACCCGCCTGAGCGACCGGGTTCTCCACTGTTGAAGCACTTAGAACTCTGTATTATCTGTCTCCTCTCCCAGGCTGTGACGTCTTGAGGGCAGGCACCATGTCTTGTCTTTGTAGCCACGAAGTCCACCACATGTAGGCTCACTGCAGTTGAGACTTTCCAGCTTTTAGCATGGAAAGTCTGGGGTCCTGGGAATCTCCTCATCCCTGGGAAAACGACTAGGTACACAGTATGTGCTCAATAAGTGTGTTAAAAGCATCAATAAGAACAATGTTATATCACCTTTGTTTTGTAAATAGTAAACTCCAGGGTTAGTATTGATCGCCCACAGTACTGATTAGTATTCATTACCCACAGTATCTCTCTGCTAGAAGGTGAAAATGTCAACACAGCCTAACTCTCCCAGTTGTCATGCCCACCTAACAAGCAGCAGACCTGCCAAATCCTGCAGCCACAGAGTCAGAGTTCTGGACTATGAAGGGAACCTGATGCCGTCGGGTGCTAAATGTTATTCTGTGCTCGGGCTTCCTCAAGGGTCTTATTGACAAACAGGAGACATCTCTTACAGAGACATGAGTTGTCATAAGGTGTGGAGAGAGAAAGAGGCGTGGAGAGACGGAAAGTTCAAGGGGAAAAGAAGAGGGAGGAGGGAAAGACAAAGCTCCAAATTGCTGGTGCTCAGCTTTCATGGAGATCCAAGGATTATCAGGACCTGCAAGGCCGTGTGTGATCTGGTCCAGACTCCCTTTCTAATTTCATCCCCAATGACTGCTTCTTCACTTACCCCATTCCAGCCAGAGAGGCCTCCCTGCTCTTTCTCAAACACACACATGTGACCTCTTGGACATTGTAGTAAGTACTCCCCTACTTGGAATGTTCTTCCCCTAGATATCCCAGCCTCCTTCATCTCCATCCAGGCCCTTGTTCAGAGATCTTACCTTACCACCCAGGGTAAGTGAACACCTCTCTCCTCATCTCTGCTCATCCTCTGTCCCTGCTTTAATGGTCTGCACAGTCCTTACCACCTCCAGATACACTGTATATTTGTTCATTGTCTATCTAGAACGGTATTATCTAATAGAACTTTCTGTGACAATGATGAACTCTACATCTGTATCCTCCAGTGTGCTAGCCAGAAGTCACAGGTAGCAATTGAAGGACTTCAAATGTGAGTATTTGAGTACTTGAATTTTGCTGGTGAAATTGATGAACTAAATTTTAGATTTTTTACACTCGTATTAATTTCATTTCAATTCAAATAGCCACATGTGGATAGTGGCTACCAGTGAGGTTCCAGAAAAGTCCTTGAGAGCAAGAATTATTTTCTCGGTTGTTTCCTGTCATATGTGCCAGTTCCCAGAGCAATGGAAGGCACATGGGGGGGACTTGAATAAATGTTTTTAAAATAAATTAAAAGTCTGGACACGAAACAGCCATCTCTGATTAAGGAATAGCCTAACAAGCCAGGCTAATTCTAAATCTGATTTATCCCAGGTCAGGGTTCAAAATGACAACATGCCTGAGAAGACCCTTCAGATGCAGAAGTTGTCACAGGGGCTTCCTCTGGTCAAAATATTACCTCCCTCCCCCACCTCAGTTTCTTTATCTATTGAATTGGGAGGATTTGCCTCTTGGTATTTAGATCGGTCCCTGAATAGGTGCTCAATACACTGAGTTCTCCAGTGACACGAAAAGCGTATGTGTAAGCATATGGCTATATGTAGAAAAGCACTTTGAAGAATGCTAATTTGTGATGCTCTTGCCAGTGATTACTATTTTAGAGGAGGGGGATGATTTATTTTCATTACAAAATGAGTCTTTGCCTAACCAAAAAATTCCGCAACAGAATTTTCTGAAAATAGCTAACTCCTTGATGCTTTTTAAGTAAGGATAATACGTGAAAAACCCAGGGGCCATGCAATTTATTGTACAAAGCAGATTCACCTGTATTTTCAAGAATGCTCTAGGATATTCCTTTGACTTAGTTACCTTCTCATAACATATTTTTTCTAGAACTTTGCTTTAATTTAGTGGCAATCATGGAAGGGTCTGGCATTCATTCCTTCTCCTGGTTTCAGCAAGTTTTTATTAAATCCCAAATGTGCCAACCGCTCTTCTTGACACTGGGAATATACTTTCACAAAATGAAAAAATTGAATAAGGTAATGCATATGAAGCTTTTAAAATAGTACCTGACACACTAAATAACCAATGACAGCTGTTGTTGTTGTTGTTGTTGTTGCTATCATTGTATAGAACTTGGAGTCCTGTGGGGCAAGGAGACAAGAAACAACGGAACACGTATATGACCAGAACTATCTCCAGTGTAAAGTGCTATAGCAAATATAAAGTAGGGTATAGCCTGTGACCTCAAGGACAGCACCTGAGGCTTCATCCCAGAGTGGCCCACTGTCCAGCTATTAGGTAGTAGGATTTCCGATCTTGCTTACAGAGGTAATAAGATCCTGCTTCTGGAATATTGTTGAGTCTGCCTCAAGTGGCTTATGAAAAGTGTGGTCAGACCACTTAAAAAGACAGAGAATTATTATTTCATCTCCTTGATTGATTTTTTTTCCTACTGGCCAATTAATACTGTTTAGTAAATGTCTGTAAATATGGCCCAAAAAACACTCCAGCAGAGGAAGTGATGGAGTTTCTGGGGCAGGGGCTACTTCACATTAGGTAGTCAGTGAACACTCCTGCTAGGAGGGGAGGGAACAGTCCATGAATGCCAAGGAGGAACCAGATCCAAAGATCTAGGGGCACAGAGTGAATTCTAGTTAGTAGACATTGATTGAAAACTGCTTGGAGCAAATATAATACTGGGGCAATGGAAAGACAAGAAGGAGGGTAAGACAAGTGTCTCCCTTCAAGGACTTTACAGTTTGTAGGGGGTTTGAAATGTAGCCACTAAAGCAGAGAATGGAGAAAGCTGTTGGAGAAAATCTAAAAGAACTGAGTTGGAATGAAGAAAGGATCCCACTTCATCTCACTCGGCTGCCTCCTCTTTTTCATCTAGCTCCCCCATCTCCCTTCCCCCTCCAACACCACCAGCATTCACCCGAGCTTCCCTGAGGACAATAGAGAAGCAGCCCTTGATGAGGCTGGGGGGATTCTCCTGTCTGCCTCCCAGCCCACATTTACCTCGCTTTGACTTTGCTCGATGGAAAATAAATCACAGCCACTCCATTCCCAGTCACCGTCCCCAGGGAGCTGAGCCCTCACCTCCTCCCTGGAGCCTGCCTGCAACATGGGGTTGTCAGGTACAAAGAGAAAACCTTCAGAGACCCACACCCCATTTGGAGAGTGAGGAGGGTCAATGGGAATAATTGCTAGCCGTTGAATGTGAGCGGCTGTAGAGGGATTGGAAGGAAAAGGTTTCAGGAAGGAAAGAAAGAAAAGGAGGGAGAAAAGCCCTGGCCCCCTCCACTGCCCCCCCTCCCCGAACCTCCATAGTCTGTGCACAGAGAACTGCATGGTGGTCTGGGTCCTTGTAGAACATTTGTGTGCCGGACAATAGCACAGCCTGGCTTCAGATCATCAGCTGCTGTTTTCTGGTTAGCTCTCCCTTTATGTGACTGCACAATGCAAGCCTTCAGTCACAGTGACTCTTGAGGAATACATCTGGTTTTTTCTTTCAGACGCTCTGAAAAGGTCAGCCTGTTCGTTTCTTAGACGCGAGACACCACATATTTTTTTTTTTTCTCCCCCTGAACTGGAAAGACAGACCTACACCTTTTCTTGCCTCCTGGTACATAATTAGACATGGTGCGGCTCTAGAAGCCAGCCAGCCAGCCCATCCTCTGCACTCGTTCAGAGCCTCCTGGGCTGCTCACAAGCTCTGAAGGGTCCTCCTTCCCTAGCCCCACACCCTGGGGTTCTCCACTTGCTGTTTTGTTAATTATGACGATGATCCCCCAACCTCCTACTCGCTTCACTCCCCCAGTACAGTCCGTGACCCATGCTGTCTCTGGCAGAGGGAAGGTCTGAGGATTTCTGGGGGAAAACAACAACAACAACAACAACAACAACAACATTTTAATCATTCTCACTCCAGCGATGGTAAAGATTCTTCATGCGCATTGTAACATAATAATAAATGTGCCCATGAGGAAAGAATGATCAGCAGCTGGTGTCTGACAAATTATCTCATTCCAGACAGGCAAACAGTCCACAGTGGGGAGGGACTGGAGCCTGAAGAGGCAATTTGGCGCACGATTGGGGTTTCACCTCTCAGATGATGGAGGCCCAAATGGCCCACCAGGCCTGGGCTTGGGTAGACGTTTTCTCTGGTGCTCCCATTGTCCCATCGCCTTCAAGAGCTCCTGACAGCCATGGAAGAGGGATTACTTTCTGGGCTCAGCCAGCCCATCTCTCACTCCTCCTCCAGGGCATTCGTATTCCAACCACAAGAAGCAATTACAGTCCACCCCCGCCATGGGCCACGTTCTTCTGGGCAGTGTACACGCTGTTTCCTCCTGTCATGACGCCCCGGCCCCACCGTACACTCCTATCTTGTGTTCAAAACCCATCTCGGCTCCTTCTCTAACTGTGCTAAAGACTATGAGTCATGCTCTCTTCTGGAAGCATCTTCTCCCAGTAATTTTACCACACCATGCTGTGGTTATTTGTTTTCTCTGCATTTTTGACAGCAGCTACCATGTGTTTTTAATGAACTCCGAGTGTAAGGTACCGTTCTAAGTTCTTTTCTTCTATAGCTTGTTTAATCCTCATGACCCTTAAGAGGGAGGAATTCTCCCCTTTTTTAAAAAAAGAGGAAGCTGAAGATTTATTTACTTTGCATCCTTGGCTTCAGCAGAATCCCTGCAGCGGGTGGTGCAGCTGGAAAAGCCCCACCTCATCTCTGCTCCTGTCTCCAAGAGACCTTGTGGGCTCGTTGGCCTCTATGGGCCCCTCTTTATAGTCCACCACACGGCCTATACTGCCCTGGTGGGTCGTTATGAGGTTCCAAAGGAATGTGCTCTGGGGATGCCTGGGGGGCTCAGTGGCTGAGCGTCTGCCTTCTGCTCAGGGTGTGCTCCCGGGGTCCCAGGATCGAGTCCTGCATCGTGCTTCTTGCAGGGAGGGAGGCTGCTTCTCCCTCTGCCTGTGTCTCTGCCTCTCTCTCTGTGTCTCTCATGAATAAAAAGTAAAATCTTAAAAAAAAAAAAAAAAAAAGGAATGTGCTTTGCCTATGTTGTTCTTATTACAGGTCCTGAATGTGAGTTTGTTTCTGGTGATTTTTAAAATGCTGGTTTCCTTCCAGAGTGGGCACTGCCTGAGGGTCAGGATGCTGCCCCCCTGTTCACATCTATATTCCCAGTGACTAGAATAGTACTTGTCACCTGTTAGGAGCACATTTCTTAAAGAATGCACGAGGAAGGAATTGAGCAATACCATGATATGATAACCTGATCTGTGTTTAACCTGGGTCATGATTGCGGCCAACATCCTATGAAATGAGGCTCTGGGACAAAACAGAACCCACTGAGAACTGGGAACTTTTAAGCAATTATTCCTTGGATTGCTAACTTGGATGGAGCAGCCCAAAGTGCTCATAAGCATTTCTCCCCTGCTTAAAGTGTTACATCCCTTCCTGGGGGTATGATTGGCCATATTGGGATCATTCTTTTGATTTCTTCTCTTATCACCAAGGAGGAAAATGGAGGTTGAGCTATCTCTTAAAATAGCCTTTTAGAACAAAGTTAGGAAGCAGCTATTCAGCGACTATGATCTGCATCCCTACTATGTGCTGGGCAGTTACCTACACAGAGAAAGGTATGCCGTGTGTGAGGATGGCGGTCACAGTTTCGGCCTCACTCAGTCTCCACGTGAGAACAATATCATTATCCACCTTTTATAGATGATGAAAACTAAGTCTCAGACTGATTCTATGACCTGTCAAAGATCTTATGTCTTTTAAGGAACAGAATGGAAACTTGATTGACCATGGTACAATAAGAAATGCTAAAGGCTAAGGTCAGAACCTATTAATTCTGTGAAAAACTATCAAATGGAAAAGTGTGGAAAGGTTGGCAATCTCTGTTTATGAGAGTAATTAAGACATTGTACATTTGGTATCTGTACTGTTGGAAAACAGAGCAAAGAAGAGACACAATAAGTTGCCGATGTCCTTAATGGTCAACACAGAACACAGGGCTGCTTGTAAGCCTGAAGCAGGCAGCTTTATTTTATTTTTTTAAGAGATTTTATTTATTTATTCATGAGAGACACAGTCATAGCCAGAGGGAGAAGCAGGCTCCCTGTGGGGAACCCATACAAGACTCCATCCCTAGACCCAGGGATCACGACCTCAACCACTGAGCCACCCAGGCATCCCAGCAGGCAGCTTTAATACACGTGCTTGCTGCAAGTGTTTGGAGATGGGACCAGCCTCTACCTTGAGTATTCCTCCCAGAAAACCTGGAAGTGAGAGAGATCTCTTTCTTGACTGGGGTGTCTCTAAAGAGACTCCAAGACTTCAGTCTCTTAGGTTGTATCTTTCACTGTGGGATTAAAATCTGGCTTTTGATTTTCATTCTGTAGCAGCCTCCTTTCCGCCTATGTTTATGCTAGACGTATAAAAGACTCGGTCATCCATTATCTCTGGGGTTTAGAAATAGCCACGTCTCCTGTTCTTGTGTTGCAATTTGGAACCGAAGAAGACCAAAGACAAAGAGAAAAAATAGTTTCTGGTATTAGATTTCTTGATTGGTTTAAAAACCAATGTTATATTTTTAACAAGAAACCCAAAGGGACCCAGCCTGCTCCACAGCCAGTCACTGAACAGTCATGGCTCCAGGACACAGAAGGAGCAGTTGAAATCTTCATTAACTCCCCTCTGTGGGAATAACCCACACTCACATGGTTAGGCTGATGGCTTGATGTGTGCATTTCCTTTTGGAACACTGGGTTTGCAAAGATCTTATTTAAGTTGGGACTCTTTGTTTCTACCCTGGGTTTTGAAAAACTGGAATTAAAGGGAACAGGGATATTAATAGGACTTGAAGCATCCCCTGCTAAGATAGGCCTGGTTGAAGTCACATTCCAGACACTCTCGTCCCTGGAATCTTGTCTGAGGTAGTTCTGAGTTGAGATGGAGAGCCACTGAGATCGCTGTAGGGGTTATGGAAACTGGACCTTAACAAAGCCTGCCGAAGGGATTCACTGAATATTACAAAATACACATTCTGTGCAGGACTAACTGAAGCTTATCATTAAGTGTAACCTGTGATATGCAAATATATGCAGTGTTTTATGTAATAATGTATAGGTAACAATGGGTTCCTCCTAAGAACTTCCAGTTCTTCCTCACTAAAATCAAAGACAACTTTAGGGAAATATGGCAAAAATGAAAAATTGTCTGGCTGGTCTGGTCTGGACCACTGGGCGTTGTCCTAATTCCACTGGGCTCCATGCACAACCTTCTCCAAGTAGTTGTTTCTGTTACCATGGGCCGCTAACATTGGCTTATTTCCTAGAGTTCTACTCACAGTTGTTCCAAGTTCACTTGGAGTACCTAGATCTTATCAACAATAATCTTAAGATGATGTTCTAACTCAAATACTCCCCAGTGTTGCCTAGACTGGCATAGTGATTACTATTCTGGGGAGGATTTCTCTTTCCACTTGCTTTTAATTGCAACTCTGGAATTCTAATCCAGTGCTGTCCTATAGCAATATGATGAGAAATACAAATATGAACAACATAGGTAACGTCAAATTTTCTACTAACCACGTTAAAAAGAGCAAAATAAAAAGAAACCAGTGAAATTAATTTAGTTTATATATATATATAGACATATAAAAACATCAAGCATGCTATTTCAGCATGTAATCAATTTTTAAAAATCATTAGAGATCTCTTACATCTTTATTTTTTTATGTCATATTGTTTTCCAAATCTAGTGTTTATTTTGCGCTTCTGGCACATCTGAATCTAGGCTAGTCGTATTGCATGTGCTCAAAAAGCACATGTGGCTAGGTGGCTACCATATTGGACAGCACAAATCTATTCTTGGGGCTTTGTGTTCTGATCACATGAGAATGGCAACAGATTGTCATCCTGTTCCCATTTTGGTAGGATACATAACTTCCTGATTCAGAGCGACTTGAAAATAACTCCCTGCTCCCCCACCAAGGAGTTGCACCATGACAATTCCAGTGCACTGAACTCCGCAGCCTCGTCCATGTCCACGCACCTTGTGCTGTCATTGTTTAGTCATTGCCTGTATAGTTACCGTGTTGAGCACAGTAACACAAAAAGCATTTCCATTCCATAGCTTTCCTTTCATAATGTGTTATTGTTGTTGCTGCCATTGGTTGTTTTTACCTAGGTACAGCAAGGATGTGAAGATGCAAAGATTCTTTGACTTTACTCTTTCACTTGCTTGTTTCCTTTTCCTCCTCCTTTGTTTCCTGTCCGTGGAGGTATTGTCACCTTCCTGCTTCTATGCTTCACAAAGTTTCACCCCACCTCCTCTTCCTGGAAATCTTCATGTGCAGAATGTTCAGTAGGTCATCTCAGAGCTTCATTCCAACTCCACTCAAGCTGCTTCATGCCTACGAGGAGAGTAGGAGAAGAGGACAGACAGGGACTCAGGCTTGAAGGCAGTGGGCACGAGGAGTGATGGGAAGTAGAAAACAGAGGAAGAAGGTAAAATCGCAGAAGAGAAAGAACTGAGAGCAAAGAAGCCACTGAGTGTGTGGACAGCATAGAAAATGGCTGGAGATTACAGGGGGGATGGTACTCTTAAGCTGGTGGGACAATCAAAATATACGAATTGTAAAGGTTAAGTGAAATGTTTATTTTATTCCTTTCTCCTCAGTCAGCCTGACTGAATACGATTAACAGGAACACTGCACTAGCTGCATACTAAAATTAGATGCTAGTTCGGCTTCTCACTCACCACATTAATGCACAGACACCTCTTACACATAAATGCCTTTCTCACCAAGCTCAGGCACCTTGCACATCCTGCCCAAAAGTTGTATGTTAGAGAGGAGTCATGGAGCTTCTGTTCAGGAGCTTGCCTGTGCAAGTTGGCACCTGTGGTGCTGTGGAAAACATACCCATTTAGAGCCATCAGACCTGAGGCCAAGTCCTGGCTCTACACCATCTTGGCGATGCACTTTTGGGCAAACCCATCTACCTCGCTGTTTCCTCGTCTACCAAAGGGACATGCACATCTCTTCCTTACCTACCTTATAGGGATTTGGAAGAAAATAAATCAGACAATGAATGAGGAAGCACTTACAATGTCTAAAATCTTATGCACCAGGATGAATGTAATTATGTCTACGTTGGTCATATGTCTAAATACTTGACAAAGTGCTCCCAATCTACAGGTAGACAGAACGAGACCCAGATGAATCATAGTAACTTGCCAACATCTCCCAGAGACCAATGATATGAGATGAAAACCTATTCTACTGCTTTCCAGCCCCAGGCCATGTCTAAATCGTGTTGTCTTTCTGGAAAAAACATTCCTCACCCAACCTTCTCTCCAACGGTATGCCCATTCAGCCATCAAGAGAGAAAAAAGCAAAGGTGTTTTTCAGAATTTTTTAAAATCTGTCTTGAAACAGTAACTCTTTGGAAAGATTGACATCAAAATGATTTCTCCCAAAATTTCTTTTCTTCCCCATCACTTATGTATATTACTTTGTTATTACTTGTAAAAGCTGAGACACTAGGAATTTTTACCTTAAACGACTTAAACATATGTCTTTGGGGGTTTTTTCCGTATTAAATGCACTTATAGCAAGAATATACAGATTTTTAAAAATGTATTTGTTTTTTTAATTCTACTATAACTAATGTACAGTGTTATATTAGTTTCAGGTGTACAATATAGTGATTCAACACTTCTATATATCACTCAGTGCATATCACAGTAAGAGTACTCTTGATCCCCTTCACCTACTTCACCCATTCCCTCACCCGCCAGATTTTTTCACTTGCTAAATATTTTCATAAATAAATACTTTGTTAATTAATTGATTTTTCAGTAAAATATTTCACAGAATAAAAGAATTCCTTTTCAGTTCTCAGTTATGACTTGCATATACAAAGCCAGTGATCATCACATTTATAAGCACATTCACTGTGTACTAATACTGCTTAAATATGTATTCTTCAACTCTACTTGGTGACATGCAATAATGACATCATTACTAAGCTACTGAGCTGATACAAACCCCTGATCCAAGGCCTTGGCATATTACATTCACCCATGAACCTTAGTTTCATCATCAGTAAAGTGAAAATAATCTCATCCGTGTCACTCTTGAGATAAATAAAATACACAACTTTTATGTAAGAGCTTTAAGAAATTCAAACTCATATAGAAAATACATCTTTTTCCATTATAGTTCAAGCTATTGTTTATTAAGCAAGGATATTCAGTTTTGCACTACTGTACCCCAAAGGTCAGTCTTCCATTGTGTTGATCACTAATAGCAAAAGAAAAGGCCTGTGACATTAAAGAGGGCAGGAATCTGAAAGGGTGGAACAGACATACTAAGAAATTCAGCCTATAAATCTCAGAATTATTTGGGGATTATCTAGTCTATCTCTTCATTTCTCGGCTGAGGAAACAGAGCAGGTGATGTGAGCAAGGAAGGCTTTGCTTCCACAGTGCAAGAATGAAGACCAAACCAAAGCCAGAGAATAAGCAGCATTTTCTGCCTCTAGATGTGTCACTCTACCATGCTGCCTAACTGAAGAGGATCAAATTCCACATCCTCTGGGTGGTAAAAGGCCGCCTGTGGATGCTACAGCCTCAGAGAGGTCACTCAAGAACTCTCAGAGGTAGAATGTTTACAATGGACTCTGTAATCAGACCTGCCCTGCCAACTTTCCTCTCCCAAATTCCCATCAACTGTCAGCTGTCCTCTTTACCTACCCCTGATGATGGGAAACGCAATGCCCATCTATGCCATGTTGACCTAATTTTCAAGCATTTTCTCTTTTTCTGAGTAGGATGCCAGGGTAGAGCCATTAGTCAGCATGGTTACAAACACAAGCAATTCATTACTGAACAAGTCATCTCCCTGAAGTTGTATTAAGATGTTTAGAAGAAAAGTATCCAATGTCATGAGTGAGTGTGACAGGAGACTGAACACACACCAGTAGTCAGGATAGAGTTCCCCCAGGCCACGGTGACAGACCGAGAAGTGAGACAAATATAAGGAGGAGGGTCCCAGACCAAGGAAAGAGCTCTTGGAAATGTTCTCAAGAAAAAGGGCCAAGGGAGTTCTGGGAAAGAAAGGAAGGCCACAGTGGGGGAGCAAAATGTGGAAAACCAAGATGGGAAAGAGGTCAGGAAGCCACTCTGCCCACGATACAATACTTTATAAGGCCTTGTTCCTTTGTCTTTCAAGTTTATCTATAACTGCCTTGAAATGGGGTGCCTAACTACAGGTCAAAGGACTTTGATTCTACACCAGACTGCACGGGTACAAATTCTGGCTCTGCAGATTACTAGCTGTGAGATCTTAGAGGAGTTATGTATTTTTCTGTGAAACCTCATCTGTAACTGGAAATAATAGTAATGTTCCCTCAGAGTGTCTTGAGGATTAAATAACTTACTCTACATGAAGCATGTAGAACAGTGTCTGGCACATCCTAAGTGCCATGGGAAACCTGGTTGTTATTAGGATGGTCCAAGTCAGCGGCCTGACTCCTAGTTTCCTTCTACCGTTTGCTTCTGTGTCAGTCAGGTCTTCTGAGAAGCAGATTGGGTAGGGAGAGTTTCAACTGCAGTGCCCATTGGGAAAGTCATAGAAAATTCACTGAGAAGCTCCAGAACAAAGTTTGCCTATTCACGGAACCCTACCTGTGTGGAAGTGGTCAGGCCCTAGTAGAGCCAACCATGCTTGGTAACCAGTCAGGGAAGAGTGCTGAGGGAGAGAGCAGCCTCAGCTCCAACACAGTACGCTGCAGGTTCTTTTCTTTTTTCTTTCTCCTTCCCCCCCAGATTTATTGAGATATTATTGACCTATAACATTTCTAAGTTTAAGGTTTACTGTGTGATAGTTAGATACATGTATTATTGCAAGATGATGACCACAATAAGATTTATTAACATTCCAACCACCCACATAATTACCCTTTGTGTGTGTGTGTGTGTGTGCATGTGTGCTGATAATATGTAAGTTCTACTCTCTTAAAAAATTTCAAGTATATAATACATTACTGTTAATTATAATCACTATTCTGTGCATTAGATTTCCAGATAATATTTATCTTTAAGAGCATCCGAGGAGTGCACATATGGCTGCCACAGCTTCTGGCTCACTGAATAGGTCCCCCCGCTCGCCGACTCTCTCTTGCATCTTCCAGACACTCAATTGCATTCCTCTGCTGACCCCTGGTCCTCTTGGTCTGTTTGCCCGATCTGACCTCCTCACTAGGCTCCTAACTTCATTGTTTCCGTGGATGCCACTTCAGCTTAACCCTTTCTACCCTCAGGTGCACGTGCTCCTTTCAGTTTCCTTGTTATGGGAACCTAAAAGCCTTGTCTTTCTGATACATGGCAGCCTTTTTGGGGAATCTGAAAATAAAGATCTCATGAAAAGGGGATGGTAAAGAGGTACCAACATCAAATAGAATGAGATTTCAAAGCTGGTTCTACCCTTTATTAATTGTTCAAATTACTAAACTTCACTCAACCTTAATTTCTCTATCTGCAAAATGGAACTAATGCCTGCTTTTCAGGATTGTGGTTAGGATTGGATGAGATAATGTATGTGACAGGTTCCAGCACATTGACTACCATATAGCAGAATACTCAATAAATATTTTCTTTTCTTCCTTTTTTGACATTTTTGACTTCTCAAAATTAATGACTGCTAGCTTCCTTCTGGTCTTCAGGTGCTCTTCTTATGCTACAATACTCAGTTTTAAAAGTTCCAGTCTATCTATAATAACCTTAAAGAGGTATTTGCAAAACAGAATGAAATGCCTACTCCACACTGTGGTGGTATGACCACCATGAAATACATTATGTCTGTCCACTAAGACCCAGCTTCAGTGATTGCCCATTAAACCTAAGATAATATTCAAGCTCCTTAACATGGCCTTTGTCATTTGGTTCCTTCTGCCAGGAATTCTTTTCCTCTCAGACACCCACTAGTTGTGCCCTTTAGCACTCACTCTCCCCAGGGAGGCCATGCCCACCTCCTAATCTGAATTAGCTCTCCATTATAGTCTTTCCCTAAACTCTATTCTTTTCCCTTAAAGAATTTACCACAGTTTATACTTTTATACCTATTTCTATGGCTATAATTGTCTACCTTCCCTATAGACATTAAACTTCAAAAAAAGGCAGAAATTATATCAAATCTGGGGCACCCAGCATGGGCAATCAATAAAACTATAGAATGAATGTATGATTCATCTCCCTCCATTCAAACCAAGATGGCACTACTCTTTTTTGGCAAGTCATCTCACTGTTGATTCATATTCAGCTTCTTGTTCACCAAAACTCCTAAGGCTTTTAGACACTAACAGTTAGTCATCATGATCTATATTATGTGCATGTATGTGCACATGTATGCATGTTTACCATGAGCAAAGACACTATTTGGGTAAATAATGGGTTTTCAGGACAATTGAAAGGCATATGGTGTGTGTGTGTGTGTGTGTGTGTAAGGATAGATAGGGTATTGACAAGGTCATGTAGGTCAAATCATGGAACATTTATAGCAGTGAGAGGCATTGGATAATATTTTGTATGCAAAAGTGGAGTAAAGGGACAATGCTTTTATTCATAATTCAAGAATTGGGCTCATGAGCAGGCAACTAGGACCAGCTCATGGAGATCATGAAGAAAACCCCAAAGCCATGTTCCAAAATGGGGCTTGAGTGCTGGGAATCAAGGTTTAAAGACTCAGAAACAGAAATGAAACAGACCTTAGAGCGATGGAGAGAGATGTCACTGAGCATGTACCTAGAGTAAATGCAGAAGGCAGAAGCTGAGTCTAAAAGACAACTTGGCATTTATAGCAGCAAACTATGCTGGAAGAAAATGATAAGTTTTGAGAAAAATGATGAATTCATTATGGAACAAACTATAGGAAACTCAGATGTGAATGAGCTATAGGGCTGCCGAAATCCTGAATTCAAAGGATTGCTAGATGGAGATGGAGAAAGAGAAATTGGGGAGGGAGGAGGGCCAGGAGAGGAGAGAATGTCAAAAGGGAAGACTGGTTGACCTCTTCAGTATTGCAGAGAAGATGATGCACACTGATGGAAGCCCAGAAGACAGAGTGGAATTGGTCCCTGATGATCTTGGGTAGAGCAATTTTAGAAAAAGTGGATGTGCCAGAACCATGTGGTGGGTGGGTGACGCACAAGTGAGAGGTAAACCTATAAAAGCAGATACATGATATGAGACATAGTGTGCACCATGGCTGGGTTTTCTCTGACCATATTTGTTTAACCTTCTCTGGCCTACTTCATACTTTCCAACAGTTTCAATACATCCTGAGTTTTCTCTACAATGCTTTCTCCTATTGTCCTTTGTTACATGTTCTATTTTCTGTCTTTTTTGTTACAGCCTTCTTTATTCCTGGACTCTCTCCCACTTGGGTTATTCCATAGATTTAGAGTCAGAATTACCTGTTTGAGAATTATGTCCACTTCTGTTGACACTTTCCCGACTCAAGGAGGCATGTTGTGGAATCACAGCTAGTCCTCCTTTAAATTCAGCCACACGCACAACCTTCCCACTTCCAGAAGGCTGCTTCCAGCACTCATGGGGATGTCTGTTATATGGAATAGATGGTGCCCCCTTGATGGTTAATCTTCAGACAAGAATACAGAAAGATAATTAATTAACAAAGGCTGTGATGATAAATAAATGTGTAAACAGTATTAAATTTGTGAACTATGTGAATGTAGTATGGACTGTAGGGATGTTAGGCCATCTGAGTCTGAGAATGCACATCTTGTTCAACTATGAAGGGGAGAGAAGTCTCCTCCCTTCCTGTGTCTTTTGTCAGTGTTTCTGGAATGTGTACTTCTTCCAGATTTGTGCATACACACCCCTAAAAGACTCCAAGCATTTTTTCTCATCAGAAACATCAGTCTGTACACTGCTATCAGATTTCTCTAAGATTTTTGTGGTTGCCAACCTGTAGCCTATAGCCCACACTTGGTATTAGAGAAGGATGGAAAAAAACAATGGGATGCCCCACTCACATAAAATTGTCATATTTTTTCTTTATTACTTCTGGCTTAGTTATTCTTCCTCCAGTCTCACAACAATGAACAATTATCAGGATCATCTGGATGCCTAGACTCCTCTTATTCCCTGGTCTAACATGACATGGTAGCTTTCTCTCAAGTCTCTGTTAGTAGAATTCTTGTGTTGGTCAAGGAGAAAAGCAAATTTTGACAGAGGTGTACAGACCATTCAATGGGGAGTTATGTTCTCAACCGGATGACTGGATATCCACAGGCAAAAAAAAAAATTACAAAGAAATATAAAATCTCTCTAAAAAAGATGTGCAAATGACCAATAAACTCATTAAAGATTAGTCAGCATCATTAGTCATTAGAGAATTGCAATTCAAAACCACAATGAGATATCACTTCATACCAAGTAGGGTGGCTATAATCTAAATGACAGACCAAAAGAAGTGTTGACCAGGATGAAGAGAAATTAGAACCCATGCATATTGCTGCTGGGTATGAAAAATGGTGTAGCTACTTTGGAAAACAATGTGACAGTTCCCCAAAATGTTAAAATATAGAGTCACCATATGACCTAATAATTCCATTTTTATGTATATAATGAAGGGAAATTAAAACATATGTCCACACAAAATTTTCTGCACAAATGATTATAGAAGAATTATTCATAATACTCCAAAAATGGAAGCAAGCCAACTATCCATCAGCTAATGAATGAATAACCAAAATGTGGTATATTCATATAATGGAATATTATTCAATTATACAAACGATACATGCTACAACATGCATGAGTCTTTAAAAACATTATGTTAGGGGTGCCTGGGTGGTTCAGTTGGTTAACGTCTGACGTCAGCTTGGGTAATGATATCAGGGTCCTGGGACTGAGTCTCACATCAGGCTCCCTGCTCAGTGTGGAGTCTATTTGTCCCTTTCCCTTTGCCCTGCTCGTGCTTGCTCTCTCTCTCTCTCTCAAATAAATAAATACATCTTTAAAAAAATAAAAATAAATAAAACATTATGCTAAATGGAAGAAGGCAGACACAAAAGGCCACATATTATATGATTCCTTTTATATGAAATATCTGGACTAGACAAGTCCAGAGATAAAGTTTCTAGTGTTGTCTAGGACTGTGGGAGGAGGGAGATAGAATGAGGAGTTTGCAGGAGACAGGGGCATCGTGGCCGAGAGGTGTGGGGTTTCTTTTTGTAGTTATGGATTTTGAAGGTGATGGTGGTTGCACAATTTTGTGAATATACTAGAACTCACCAAATTGTATACTTTAACTGGTGAATTTTATGATATTTGAATATCTCTATTTACAAATATAAAGGAAGAGGAAGAGAGAGAAGGAAAAGTAAAGTAATGAATGTTAAATACAATGATTTCCAGGAATGGAGAAAAGTGACCAGAAGATAAGCTGGCCACCTTTGCAATAAGATCAGGTTTATTAAAACTCCAGGTTTCATGCATCTTTTCATGTATCTTTTCAACTCATCATCTAATGACCATCTTAAACTGTAACTCATAAACTCTAGGGGTGTCTGGGTGGCTCAGTCATTTAAGCATCTGCCTTTGGCTTAGGTCATGATCCCAGGGTCCTGGGATCGAGCCTCTTGTTGGGCTTTCTACTCAGCGGGGAGCCTGCCTCTCCCTTTCCCTCTGCCACTCCTCTGCCCCCCCCCCCTCTCTCTCTCTCTCTCAAATAAATAAATAAATAAATAAATAAATAAATAAATAAATATCTTGAACTGTACTCACCAGCTACAACATTATGCCCAACATACGTAACAGTGGGCTTTTACACATCATGCTATGGGTGCTATGCATTTGGATAGATATTTGATGTGCCCTAGACAAAGCGATGTGTGCTGCCCACTTGCTCAGTGGGAGTCTACTTGAAGATTCTCTCTCCCTCTTCTTCTGCCCCTCTGCCTGCTCACACACACTCTCTCTCCCCCTCTAAAATAACTAAATAAATCTTTTAAAAATTATAATTTTAATCTGAAGAGTTTTAAAGATTTTTATAATAGTAATAGAATAATAACTAATTTTGATATAGTACCAAACAAATCTCTATTCAGCTGGGATGACCTCTCTCTCTTCTGAACTTCTCTAACCTAGGATTTCACCTCTCTTGGTAGCCTTGATGGTGCCCTATCTTCTATTAGTCATTTTCAGGTTGGGATTATCTCACTATAGATTATATACATCCTTCAGGGAAGAATTAACATTGCATTCCAGGACCTAACACAGGGCCTGCCTGCAGTATCTTGGGCTCAGCTGATGTTTCTTGGTGAACAAATCAATGAACCCTCAATTCCATTTGGAATGGTCAAAGTAGACATTCAAGGAATTTTTTTTTAAAGTAGTGTAAGAATGTTACTGATCTCAAAAAAAAAAGGGAATTTGTAGCCTGTGCCAATTTTGGCCTTCCCCACATTAGCCCCACTCTCCCAAGTGGCACAGCTCCAACCCTATCCTATCCTGTTTAGGTTTTTGAACATCCACAGTGTTATGTACAACTGGAACACTGTTCCCCTTACAATACTAGGTAGGTTTTGGAAAACCCAGAAAACCCTGGCTGGGCTTAATGTTTAACTCTCTGGAAGCAGTTTCCTGCATCTATAAATGTTCTTTTAAATATAGATGAATCCAGAATTCAGAATACAGATTGGTAATTTTCTTTCTGGATCTCCTGTGGCATCCTCAAGATTACCTTTTATGAGGCCACTATAGACTGTGGTTCCTGCAGCGCAAGCACATTCAAAGGAGCCCTGTGGGCAGTGAGTTGCTCAAGGGGAAAGCAAGCTTTGTACAGGATTTTAAAGGCCCCAGAAATCTGTGAACACCTTCTGCTACTGTTGCCTACGTTCATAGACTTTGGTACCATTTGCTTTCTCATCCCATAGCCGGTGGAAAATATTTTCGGAAATTTTGTTTCAATATAAAACTTTTATTTAGGAATTGATACTGGAGAGGGGAATTCAGAATTCTGTAAAAGAATTAAAACATGTCCAGTACATTTTTAGATGTCTTTAGAAATCCAATGTCTATTAGGTTACAGAAAGAAGTGTGGCTCTTCCAGGATTTTGTTTGCTCACCATTTATTGCATTTGATATTTCCTAAGTATAATAATATATGCAACAACCTTTGGCTTTACAAAGTACTTTTGCAGCCTGCTTTCATCTGTTGCTCAAAGGTGACTGTGAACTTCATTTGAGAAGCAGAAATTGAGGTTGAGGAGGGTGGAGTGACCTCCTGAGAACAAACCATGTTACAGCAGAACTGAGACCCCAAACGCAGTGGTCAGGCTCTGGATTCTATCCATTATATTTAGACATATGAAGACCAGACCCCAGAGGGAGATAAGCATAATGATTTAAGGGCGTATTTTCCAAAATTAATATTGATAGGAAAAAATTAGCCCCAAGATATGGAGAGGATGTATACTGTGGGTTCATAATCACATCTCCCTCTGATCACAGTGAAAATGCTACCTTGGCCCCGGACTGAATTTACAGATAATAGGAACTTCCAGCTCTTAGGTCTGGGATCCAGGCAAACATTCCACAGGACAAAGGTTCACTGCTGTACATGCTAGCATAAAACAGAAATGCTGTAGCATTCCCATATGCAAACAACTTGGCAAAACAGTGTAGTGTTCCAAAAGCCATGTACTGAATGGAGACAAGATCTCAGTACAAGCTGTGGGAGCAGAGTGAATTTATGAAGCAGAAAGTATGGGCTGAGGAAGAGATCAGCCCAGTAACAGTTTACTGGCCTTGCTGTTCTCTTAAGAGGCACTAATGGTAGTGGACTGGTGCAATGGAAGTAAACCCAGCTTCATTTAAAGCAGTAGCATGAAATTGGTTGCAATAAAATTATGCATTAAGTGTGCATTATGTTTAATAAGACTGGATTGCACTTCCCATGTTTACTCTGTGACTATTGAGGCTGATCCAATTTTCTAAAGTTCTCCAATTGGCTCACGATCGAGTTTCCGGCCAGAAGGTCAAATTTCCCTTGCTGTTATTATATGTCTCTATTACTTTACTATGGCATTTACACTTTATATTCATTACTTTTTTTTCTATCTCTTGAACCTTCCCCATTCCAAAATGCTCCCTGTAGATGGCCCGTGTGACACAAATTAGAACAACCTTGATAGCTGTCAACTGGAGACTGTCCGAGAACAAAAGGACATTATTGCAAACCAGCACTGGAGGTAATCTCTTGTGCTTTCTCTGAAGGCTTCTTAATGGCCTTTGAGAAATAATACAATTCAGATCTGCAACCAGGAGACAAAAGAAGGAGGTTGGACAGCATGGGAAACATGTGACTTGGTCTTTAGATCCTACTGTCCTGGGGTTAGGAATAATTGTCATTAGAAAGCAGAGGTATCTATTTTCATTTCACCATGTATGTATTTATTAATTCATCTGTTAGCAAACACTCATTGGGGACCTACTATGTGCCACTTACTCTGAGTGTGATGGGAATATGTCAATTATAAGACATGATCCTATTATGATTTTATAGTCTAATGGGGATGGGATATAGGGAGATTGATCATAAAAATATAACTTCAATACACTGAGATAAGTGAAGTGTTAGAGGAAAGAAGACAATGCTTTAGTAGAAATAAGGAAGGGTAATTAGTTTTTCTAGTGAGGAAAATGGACTTTACAGAAAAGATGAAGCAATTTCTATAAAAAAGGAAACAAGAAAAAAAGAAAGAAAAAGAAAGAAAGAAAGAAAGAAAGAAAGAAAGAAAGAAAGAAAGAAAGAAAGAAAGAAAGAAAGAAAGAAAGAAAGAAAGAAAGAAAGAAAGAAAGAAAGAGAAAGAAAGAAAGAAAGAAAGAAAGAAAGAAAGAAAGAAAAGAAGAAGAAGAAGAAGAAGAAAGAAAGAAAGAAAGAAAGAAAGAAAGAAAGAAAGAGAATTAAGGGCATTCCAAGCAGAGAGAATGGCATATGCAAGGATGCAAGGTATGGAGGTGTGGAAAAGTATGACATATTTAGGAAGTCACAAGTAGATTTCTAGGGGCGGCCTTAAAGGGTACCTGGGCTGGCATGGGATATGAAATGACAGGAAATGAGACCAGAGTGTGAGGAAGGTTCAAATTCAATGCCACTGGGGTTTAGATGCATTGTTGACAAATTCTCCCAGCCTGAGAGATTTGGTCTTTATTTCTACAAACTGGTTTAAACCAGGTGAAGAAAAAATAGGACCCTTTTAAAACATCTTTCTGAAAGATTACATTGAAGGAAATGTAAAGTAGCACATGGTATATACACATGCATACATATTTCTGTATATATCACTATATGTGATATGCAGTGATCTAGTGATATGCATATACCATATATATGTATTTTATTATATCTTTATCTACTTTCTCTTTACCCTATAAATGGACTCAACAGTACTCTCCTATGACCTTTTAAATAGTCACAAAGTTCTACCATGATAAATTCATGGGCATCAATTTTACTGTCCCACTGTAGAATAGGACAAAATATATGAAGCAACTGTTTTCAGGCATTGGACGACAAAGAGTTCAGAACTCTTATCTTGAAAGCAGAGGAGCCCACAAGGTGAACTGCAGATTCATCCTATGTTTCTGCATGGGAGTATTCTTTAAAGTTCTGCCCACAGAAGTGGAGCGCAAACAGAAAGTGTAGGAAAGGAAACATAGATAAGAAATCAGAGCTGCCCTGGCAGCGAAAATTTGCAAGGCAATATACTAGAAAGAAGGGAACTGTGCAGAGAAGGACTTCCAGAAATTTTCTTTGAGTCTTATGTTTCCTATAAAACACTGCAACAGAAAGACGTTTAAATAGATATAAATAAAAAGCCAGTAGATAAATTCAAATGGAGTTCTAAAACAAAAGCATTTTATTTTTATCATGCTTTCTACTATTAATGGATTTTAAATTCAACTTTCTCAAACTTCCCTACCCAGAGTTGGATTTTTTTTCTTCAGTACCCCAAACCATTTTTTATAGCCTTTCCTAATATCCCCTACTATGATATATTGTGGGTATTCATTCCCATGTTTGTTTTCCACACTCTGCTGTGGGTTCCTCCAACTCATGAACCTAGCACACCGTGGCTAGAGTGAATGAATGGTGGATAAATGGATGGATGGATGAAAAAGGTTTCTGCCCACTCGTGCTGCAATGGTCAGGAAAAAAGAAAATAACAGGGAGGCAGATTCTACATTCCTCTCCAAAAGAGGGAGCAATAGAGTTATTATCACCTGGAGAGTTCTCAGAATTAGCAAATTTAGGAAATTCAAGTTATTGCCAAATAAATCTTTGGCTTGCTGAATGTATTTTCATTTAAATCAGTTATGAAATTACTTATGCTATATAAATTTCATTTTATGTTTTATTTTTAGCATTCTATATTTCTATAGAAATATACAAAAACTTTCCTTCTGTGCTATGGGTACTGCACTGAGATTCTGCTGCTAAATTTGTCACTTTTTCATTAAATCAGTTTGGCTGTTATTATCTTACTAAGTGATTTATTTTCAATTTTTCTCTCAAACATTTATTAAGTTTTCAAGCATACAGAACAGTTGAAAGAATTGTACAATGAGCACTAATATAACCACCATCTAGACTCAATAATTATTAACATCTTGCCATATTTATTTTATATCTCTATTTATATACAAAGAGTATATTTATATTTTTGGTGAAAGTAAATTATAGACGTTATGAAATCTCACTACTTAAATGTTTCAACCTGTATCTCCCAAAAATAAAAGCATTAGTTTTCATGACCTCAATGCCATTATTTCATCCAGAAAATAAGCATCATCTAATGACTAGTTCATATTCAAAATTTTCCCAGCTGATCTCAAGATATATTTTATAGATTCTTTTTCAGGCTGGGATCCATGAGGGCTCATACATTTTGTGTGTTATATATCTTTTGTCTCTCTTACTCTACAACAGTCCCCTTCACACAGTTTTTTTTTTTTTGTGACACACTTTTTTGGAGAGACCAGGTCAGTTGCCTTCTAAATGCCCATATTCTGGATTTGTCTTATGGTTTCGTTATAATATCATGAACTGTTTCCTCAACTGCCTGTGTTATCTCTAATCTAGAAATTAAGACTAAAAGCTTGATGAGATTCGAGTTAAATATTATTTGGCTTTGTTGCAAGAATACTGTAATGGTGATGCTGAGCATTCCCTATTCCTCCAGGAAGCACATGATGTCTCAGGCTGCTGTGTGATTAGTAAGGCTAAATTTGATCACCCCATTGTAAAGCTAAGACTTTGCATATACAATGAGTCATTAATCTCAACATGAGCCTTTAACTGAGCTACCATCTGTGGAATGTCTATGTGCCGGTCACTGTGTTAATTTTCTAATTAATTCTTATAATAATCCTATAAAGGGAAAGATAATTATCTCCATTGAAAAGATGAAGAGGGGAAAAAAATAAAAATAAAAGATGAAGAGGGGCACCTGGGTAGCTCAGTCAGTTAAGTGTCCAACTCTTGATTCAGCTCAGATCATGATCTCATGTGTGGGATCTAGCCCTTTGGCTCCTTGCTTAATGTGGAGTCACTTGAGATTCATTCCCTCTGCCTTTCCCCCCACTCATTCTTGTGCTCTCTCTCTGTCTCTAAATAAATAAACCTTAAAATAAAAGTAAAATAAAAATAAAGAATCAAGACTCAGATATGTTGACCCTTTGTCCAAGGAGAAATTCTGCTTTCTAAGCTCCATTCCTTACCATATTAATGGATATATTATAGAGATAGTGTCAGGGGAGGGCAGTTGTTTCTGGTTCCTAATCTATTTCTTTGCCTTAGTCAAGAATAATTATGATAAAAAAGAAGAAATAATAATTTTTTCCAAAATCAGTAGTTGAATCTTCATGACTAAATAACCTTTAAAAGTGCTTTAAATTTTTAACTAATTTCAGAACTTTCTACAGTTTTTTTACTTCTAAACAAATTTAAATGTGATTGTTGAGAGAAGTAGGGCTTAAATTTTTATTTTACACAGTTATTAAAATTAAAGTATAATTTAGGAACTGTATCTTCCCATTTGAATTTGGTGGACAGGGAAGCAGGAACATTTGTGATGATAGCTTACCCTCATACCTATGAGAATTGTAGGAATGATGCATAAATCTACCTCAGGTTTTAATAACAAAAGTATTCATTGCTACTACCCTATAACCTGCTCCATTCGCTTCCATCTTGGGAAGAAAAGAAAAGAATACATTCAGTATTTTAGAGACCTTTCTTACACTTTGCTGCAGATGGACTCTTCTTCAAAAGAGCAGTCCCAGAAGCTGCAGCCTCTGAGCTGGTAATATCTGGAGTTTTGGCAGAGTATACGGGGTAGAAGACAAAGGAGTGGCAAGGGGCAACTGTTGGCTGAAAAAAAAGATAATTACCTTCGTATGGGGATTTGCATACTTATTTTAAATTTAATAAAGGTCCTTACACACATAGGTTGGAAAGTTCCAGCAGTGTATACTCCCTCTCTGCACCTCATATTGAAGTCCCTATAGTCTGGCTTCTATCCCCATCAACTTCACTTAAAATTGTTTAGTCCTTACATTACTTGCCTTCTCTTCAATATTTAATCATATTACATACTCCTTCTTTGGCTTTCTCTCTTCCCTTGGCATTCCATGACACTCTACTCCTCTGGCCTTTCTCCTATCCCTCTAATCACTCCTTTACATCTCTTTTGCCAGAATTCTCTTTCTCTGCCATACTGCACACACTGATATTCCCCAGAGTCATGTCTCATGAGTCTGTGGCCATCTTCTCAATTTGCATGCTCTTTCTGAATGATCTCACCATTCTTGTGGCTTCAACCATAGCTGTGCTTGGATGAGTCCCAACTCTATCTTGGGGATCCAAATTCTACATCTCTCTCATGAGCAACACTCAATGTGTATAACTTCCTATTGTACATCTGTATATTTCCATAGGTACATCCTATGGGGACTGGATGTCCCCAAGGAAGCTTAGCACACCTAACCTAAACTTATCACTGCTCCTCCTCCTTTGTTTCTCATATACTTGAATGTACCACCTCTCTCTTACTTCCCCAAGCCAGAAATGCAAGATTCATCCTTGACTCCGCTTGTCCCTTCCCACTCCACACCCTATAAACCATTAAGTCCTGTGGAACTATTACTTAAATAATTTTTTGTTCTCTTTATACCTATTGCCCCTTGCCTTGCTCCATTTTGGTGCTGGATTTCTGCAAGTTTCTTAACTGATATCTCTGTCCCAATCTGTCTGTGTCCCCTTCCCCAGTCTCAGCAATCTGACTTCCATTAGTGTTTATCTAAACTTCAAATCTAATTATGTTATTCCTCTATTTAAAACATTGCACTGATCTCTTTTGCCCTTGGATAAGGTTTGAATTCTTTAGCATAAAAGGTCTTTCTAATCTGGCTCCTGCCTCCTTTTCTAGCATCATATCTCAGCACAACTTCCTTTAGTTACAGTGAAATATGTGTCATACCCCTCAGTTTTGCTGAAGCATCTTTCCAACCTTTCATAGCTAACTGACACATGTTTTTTAAGATTAAGCTCAGACATCACCATATCCAACCAAATAGCTTAGTAGGTCATTTATTTTGTTCATTGTCCCATCTACAGGTTTTCAATTCCAAATAATTACACATTCTTCCTATCTTTAGCATTGATCGATCTATTTTAAAATGTTCAGTCCTTATAGCGTGTGTGTTTACTTAGTGTTTATACAGAAATATGGGCTCTCTTTCCTAACCAGTAATGTAATTCTTGTTGGTAATAGAATCCAGCTCTCAACCCAACAGTCTTGACTCAGCCCTGAACCATGCTAACTCTTGCCTATAGTTATCCATGGAAAGCTAATTGCTGTCCACATTTCTCAACTGTTTATCCAGGCAAAACTGCCACTTATACTTGTGCAGGTGTACACTGCACACATTTACGGTAGAACTTATGTGGAGCTCCTGCTCCAAGACTTTCCTCTGTGGCAAATGATCACCTGAATCCTGAATACCATCGTATACTATATATGTTCCAACCGTATCTGGTGGATTGGGCCACATTACATGATGAGATCACCCAGTTTTAGACCTTGTTGTTAGCATTTCTCTAGGGAATTGCATTTTGGTTAGATAGTTAGCTGAGCTTCTCAAGAATGAGACCTACAATCAGCAAGAGACAACAATGCATGTAAAAAGAAAGAAGAAGAAAGAAGGAGGGAGAGAGAGAGAAGAAGGGAAGAGAAAGAAGAGAAGAGAAAGAGAGAAGAGAAGAAGAGAAGAGAAGGAAGAGAAAAAGAAAGAAAGAAAGAAAGAAAGAAAGAAAGAAAGAAAGAAAGAAAGAAAGAAAGAAGAGAAGAGAAAGAAGAAAGAGAAGAGGAGAAGAGAAGAGAGGAGAAGAGAAGAGAAAGAGAAGAGAAGAGAAGAGAAGAGAAGAGAAGAAGAGAAGAGAAGAGAAGAGAAGAGAAGAGAAGAGAAGAGAAGAGAAGAGAAAGAAGAGAAGAGGGGAGGGGAGGGGAGAGGAGAGGAGAGGAGAGGAGAGGAGGGAAGGGAAGGGAAGGGAAGGGAAGGGAAGGGAAGGGAAGAGGAGAAGAGAGAAGAGAAGAGAAGAGAAGAGAAGAGAAGAGAAGAGAAGAGAAGAGAAGAGAAGAAGAGAAGAGAAGAGAAAGAAGAGAAGAGGGGAGGGGAGGGGAGAGGAGAGGAGAGGAGAGGAGAGGAGAGGAGAGGAGGGAAGGGAAGGGAAGGGAAGGGAAGGGAAGGGAAGGGAAGGAAAGAGAAGAGAGAAGAAAGAGAGAGAAGAGAAGAGAAGAGAAGAGAAGAGAAGAGAAGAGAAGAAGAGAAGAGAAGAGAAAGAAGAGAAGAGGGGAGGGGAGGGGAGAGGAGAGGAGAGGAGAGGAGAGGAGAGGAGAGGAGAGGAGAGGAGAGGAGGGAAGGGAAGGGAAGGGAAGGGAAGGGAAGGGAAGGGAAGGGAAGGGAAGGGAAGAGAAGAGAGAAGAAAGAGAGAGAAGAGAAGAGAAGAGAAGAGAAGAGAAGAGAAGAGAAGAGAAGAGGAGAGAGAGAGAGGAGAGGAGAGGAGAGGAGAGGAGAGGAGAGGAGAGGAGAGGAGAGGAGAAGAGAAGAAAGAGAAGAGAAGAAGAGAAGAGAAGAGGAGGAGGGGAGAGGAGAGGAGAGGAGAGGAGAGGGGAGGGGAGGGGAGGGGAGGGGAGGGGAGGAGAGGAGAGGGGAGGGGAGGGGAGAAGAGAAGAAAAGAGAGATCTTGCATTTGGGAGTCAGCAAATCTGGGTTTGAATTATTTTTAATTTTTACTTATTATAGTTGACACAATGTTACCTTCATTTCAGGTGTACAACATAGTAATTTGATAACTCTGTACATTATATTATGCTTATCACAAGTGTAGCTACCATCTGTCAACATATACCTCTATTATGATACCATTGACTATATTCTCTATGCATTGTACCTTTTATTCCTGTGACATATTATTCCATAACTGTAAGCCTGTATCTCTGATTCTCCTGTAGTCATTTTGTCCATTGCCTATGCCCCTCCCCCTTTGCCAACTGCTAGTTCTCAATATTTATGGGTCTGTTTCTGTTTTTTGTTTGTTCATTTGTTTTTTTTTTATTACACACGTTAAGTATTTATCTTTCTCTGTCTGAGTTATTTCATTTAACATAATACCCTCTAGGTCTAAGTATGATTTCACAAATGGCAAGATCTCATTCTTTTTTTATAGCTGAGTAATATCCCGTTGTATATATAAACCACATATTCTTTATCCATTCATCTGTCAGTGAACATTTCTTCTGTTTCTATAATTTGGCTATTGTAAATAATGCAGCAATAAACATAGGAGTGCATATATCTTTTTCAATTAGTGTTTTCACTTTCTCTGGATAAATATCCAATAGTGGAATTACTGGATCACATGGTAACTCTGTTATTTTGGGGGCGGAACCTCCATCTTGTTTTTCACAGTGGCTGCTAAGTTTGAACTTTTGCCCTGCTAATTGTGTAGCTCTAAGCAGACTTCTAGTCTTCTTGATCATTTCCCTCCTTCATTGGATAGCAACACTTCAACTTCCAGGGATGCCATAGTAGTAAATAAGTTAATGTTTGTAGACCACCAAGCACAGATTCAGATCTTGACCAGTTTATGTGTGCTCTTTCTTCCCATCAACCTAACAGGCTTTGTGTCATAATAGGGCCATAGATCAAAGTACAAAAA
The DNA here is from genome assembly GCF_048164855.1 of Canis lupus baileyi. Taxonomy (NCBI): domain Eukaryota; kingdom Metazoa; phylum Chordata; class Mammalia; order Carnivora; family Canidae; genus Canis; species Canis lupus. The sequence continues at coordinate 32,381 of NW_027326610.1, forward strand.
GGACACATATTTTTTACTGACTTGACTATTTCATCTAGGTGCCCATCTCATTTAGACGTACATAACACCCAAGGCACAAAGACTAACAAGGATATTGGTCAAAATCGCTTTAGTTGTATACTCTGGATACAGAGAAGAGAAGCTTCAGTCAAAATCATTTTTTGGTTTGCTGAGATTTACTCTTACAAGTGCTTACCTATTCATTTACTATGTTTGTTGCTTGAATTCTCAACAAATTTATCATTTCTCTCTTTTAGCTGTTAGTGTTTCCCTCACTGCTGCTGCTGCTAAGAACATTGGGATTAATTTATTGGAGAAATGAGGGACTGTAGGATTCTCTTGTTTTCAGTAGTGCAGGTTATTTGAAACAACTCCACACAAAGCAGCCCAGGTAGAGACTCTTGAAGATGTAGTGTCCACAGGATCAAAGATAGCATTTGGAAACAATAAAGAACAATGTTTCTGGGATTATCTCCATCATCTCTCACTCCCTCCCCTGTAATTTTATATACTTGAAAACTTATGTATAACTGCTTTTTTTGTGTGTATGTATGTATTGAGAAGGCCGGTGGTAAACCTGGCAGCAAGTTTCAATGGTAGATGAAATGTGTTTCCTCTGTGGAGAGAATAGCTATCATTCCTTTGGACTTGTGTTCCGGGTAAATCTTTGGACAATTCACTTCAGAAAACATAACAAGGTTCATCAGAGTTAAACTTTCTCAGAGGAGCCTAGACCAATGTCTCCCAGCTAGACCATACTGTCACATGGAAAAGGGAAATTGATTTATATTAACATCCAAAAGGCTGTGATCTGGGAAAAGAACAGATACCAAGAAACAAAGTTGAGAAGCAAGAAAATAATACAGGATTTTCCCAGCTAGTTGGATTGCTTTCTATCAACCTCAGCCTTGATTCCACACTTAGCATGAAGAGGCAATGAGCTCAATGGAAAGGACATGGATTTGCTAGGACAGAGGGAATGTGTTAGAAGCTCACTGCTAGCACTTTGACAGTCACTAGGACTCTTTACAAATAGTCCACTTCTCTGTCCTGTGACATAGTAGGACTGAATTTTCCACCCATTTAAAGTTAGCTATTATCTGCCTTTGGCTATTAAAATAAGAGTAAGTCAGAGGAGTCGCTTCTAAAGGGTGAGTTTAAGGCCGGGACACCTGTACCCCGATGTTAATAGCAGCAATGTCCACAATAGCCAAACTGTGGAAGGAGCCTCGGTGTCCATCAAAAGATGAATGGATAAAGAAGCTGTGGTCTATGTATACAATGGAACATTACTCAGCCATTAGATACGACAAATACCCACCATTTGCTTCGACATGGATGGAACTGGAGGGTATTATGCTGAGTGAAATAAGCCAATCGGAGAAGGACAAACATTATATGGTCTCATTCATTTGGGGAATATAAAAATTAGTGAAAGGGAATAAAGGGAAAGGAGTGAAAATATCAGTGAGGGTGACAAAACAGGAGAGGCACCTAACTCTGGGAAATGAACAAGGGGTAATGGAAGAGGAGGTGGGTGTGGGGTTGGGGTGACTGGGTGATGGGCACTGAGGGGGGCACTTGGCAGGATGAGCACTGGGTGTTATGTTATATGTTGGCAAATTGAACTCCAATAAAAAAAATTTAAAAAATAATAATAAAGGGTGAGTTTAAGAGTTGAATTCTCTTTTCCTTTTGCCGTGGCAACAACCAGTTATAACTGCCCTGACAGCACGGGTCCCAGATTGAGGACCATGATGAGGCAGAGGAGGTCTCTTGGTGGGCCCTCAATTTCACACTTAGCATAAAAGGGAATTAAACTTCCATTATCTGGTATCCTGAAGATTTGGGGATTGTTTATTACTACCACGTAATCCAGCCTATCCTGACTGATGCAAGTCCTTTCAGTGGATTATTGAACAAAGTGTTGCTTCTTTGAGCATCAGGTTTCTCATCTCTATAGGGGAGATAACTGTAATAATAGCTACTTCAATCAACTTCTCCAAAGATCTGAAAGTAGCATATAAACAGTAAATCTTTTTAACAGTGGCAAATGTTGCCAGATATCCATTACTAAGGATGGAGGAATTTGCCTTCCCAAAGTGACTTCAGAACACATTTCTTTCAAGGTTTGGCCTTGGATTAAGAGCAGTCTCAGAGATAACAAAAACCTCCAGTGAACTTTATCACCAGACTTTCATTAAGGAGCAGAATCCACTGCTTAAACATTACCTAATAGAATCAGATGCTTAAAACTAAAAATTGTATCCTTGAAACATTCCAGATCCAGGAGATTTACATCCCATTGACCACCTGGCTAGAAGCTGACAGGCAGCAGAATGTCCCTTCAGACTGTTTTTCTCTACCCAAACCTAAAATGATATCCATTTACCTGCCAGAGCTCTGAGATGGCCTGTTGAATAATAAATGCCACCCAGGATTCAGGATACAACCAGGAAGCCTGAACCTTCCATGTCGCACAACTAATGATCTCTCTTCACCCCTCCCCACTCTTGAGTTTACTTTACATTGGGTGTAGGTCTGTGTCCCTGAGTAGCACAGATTCCCAGCTCATCTTCTGTCCCTGTGAGCAGTTCCTGCGATAGTATTTACACGGGATGATCACAAACTTCAAGCATTCTCTGTCAATGGGGACCTTGCTGCATCTCAAACCTCTTCTACCATTAAAACAGTCATCTTTTTTTTTCTTTTTCCAGAACAGACCTCTTCAAAACTCTCATCCCCTGCTTCTACTCCCAACTCCTGAAATAAAGCAGAACAGAGGGAGAATAATTCTCCCTCTCTTCTATGGAGAATAAAAAGGCACTCACCATGTTGGCCTTTCATCTTCAACGGTCTTCATGGGCCCTCGTGTCCAGATTCCCTATCATTTTGGTCAGGCCTAGACTCTAGTGTTTGTTATCCCTCTTAAAATATGGTGCATAGACCTATGCTGTCCAGTAGAATGTTATTCCCTTGGTGGCAGAAATAGTATCTATCGTGGTAATGGTTGATTCTTCACTGCCTAACAAGGTTTCTGACTCATTGTAGGGCTCAATAAATATCACTGGGTAAATTCATGAATATAAACAGCACCCCCAGTTGGGATCTACACCAGTTCATCTGAGACCACATCTCTTTATCATAACCACAGACCTCCTCTGTCTCACCAGTTCTCACTGCCACTTCCTTTCCTTCCTTCCTGACCACACAAGAAGGCATCTGACTATTGTTTGTGTCTTATCAGAGCAGTAGAGTCTGTATGAGGCTCTACTCAGGCTCATCTTCCCAGGCACATTGTGCAGCAGCTTCCCTGGAATCTGCCACACTGTAGTACCCCTGAGGTATCTGAGGAATATAACTCCCTGAACAACTAAGTGGACAATGGGGCCTCACTCTAGTCTAGAATCTTCCATGAGATCTGTTCCCTTCCAGATCCATCTCATGTCGCCCACCATCCGCCTCCACCCTGCACCTGCACCTCAATCCTCTGGCTTCCTGAGGATGTCATGTTTGGCCCTGTCTCAAGGCCTTTGCACATGTTATTCCCTCTGTCTTAAACATTCTCTCTCTACCCTTCCATTCTCCTTCATCTAGTTAGCTCTTCACTCACCTGCATTGAATGTTTACTGGGAGTCGTTGATCCTGACCCCCAGACTAGGACTGGATGTTATTTGGCTTTCTTAGCATCACACACCTTAGAGAACAAATCATAGTGTGTAATTACACATTTATTTATTTATTATGTGTAACAAAATAAATGTTTCTAAGTTTCCTAAGAGCAATGACTTTATTTTGCTTGGTGCTTTGTCCCAGTATCTAAAATAGTGCCAAAAAATTAATTAATTAATTAATTAATATAGTGCCAAGCACACAGTAGGTACTTAAGAACCATTTTTTGAAAGAACGAGTCATCATCTTTCTCCTTCACTGAACTCGAAAGCTCCATGAGGAAATATGGTGTTATTTTTGCAGATCACAGTAACTGGCACACAGTAGGTACTCAACAATAATGTAAATAAATAGGAAGAAAAGCAAGATGAAGAGGAGGAAGAACAGGAAGAAGAGACATAGCTAGCAATATCACCTCCTTTATTCTCAAGAGTGTTCCAGTTTAGAAAATAAATTATATGGTCAATGTGGTTATGTTTCATTATTGATTCAAAGTTTTTTTTAAGGTCAAAGAGTAAGGGATATGAGAGAGATTAGGAGTTGGAAATTTGCCATGTTTCTAGAGAGGTCAAAAGGCAGTCAGAAACCCAGATAGGACAATTTAATTCCTGGTAGTTCCAGAGTCGTCTCAAGGAGTATCAAGGGTGCCCCGAGTCTTCAAAGGGCTGAATCTATCCAACTGCTTGGGAAAGCTAAGATCTGGACTTGGTTTCTTTGTTGCAGTCATGGAAAAATAAAAATATCTCTCAAACACTCTCTTACCACACCAGACACACACACACACACACACACACACACAGTGATGGAGAAAGCAGAGAAGGAAGGCATCAGACTTTTATATTTTCTTAAATTTCCAAAAGTCAAGGCTTCTGACTTGAAACTTTCTGTCTAGTTCATATTCCCCAGGTTGAACCTGATAAAAATCTTGAAAGAGACAGACATGTTTGAGCCCAGATCTAAAGGACTAAAAGCTATTTTCCCTGGTCCCTTTACCTCACCTTGCAACAAAGTTTTCAAAGTTGAAATTCTATGTTAGTTTGTTATCAAGTTTAATAGCAGACAGAGTTAACTCCTGACCGTTAGGTTCTGGGAACCAACATAGTTCTTGAAGTCCAAAATCTATCTCCTAGTGTTTAATCAGTTTCTTTTCTTTTCCAAAACTTCTGGTCACTCTGAACTTATCTTGCTATGGGGTCTCATGATAGGTTCCTATAGCTGGGGTGCACAGAGTCACCCATATAACCCCTTCTATATCCTACAGTGAGTTGCTGAACACACTCAACAGGAGCAAATACTTTAAGCACACACAGACTTTTACTAGTGTCCCTCAGTTTCTTTGAATAGGTACAAATATATATATTCACATTACACCAACATGCATGGTTATAGGGATGGACATTGTTACTCTTGATATATGGATATGGCCCAACAAACTGTGTGTGTGTGTGTGTGTGTGTGTGTGTGTGGAGACAGAGAGATTTATGTGGATGTTCATACATGAATCCATTCATTCAACAAATATACAAATGTCTTCAATGAATCAGACTGTGTTCTAGATGCCTGGAGTATACCTGTGAACACACCAGACAAGTAGTCCTACCCCCTTCTAGAGATCATATTCCAGTGGAAGGTAAAGTGGTAATGATAAAAAGCAAATATAATAAATAAGTAAATTTATATGATATCTTGAAAGTGACAAGTGCTACAAAGGACTAAAATTAGAAATATGGTTGGAGTGAGTGGATTGCAATTTTAAGCAGAGAGAGTAGTTATATAGATTTCATTGAGTAGCTGACCTTTGAACAAAGACTTATAGGAAGTGAGGGTACAGCCTGTGTGATATTGGCTGGGAAGGGTTTTCCAGTTACAGGGACAACCAACCAATGTAAAGACCTCGAGGTGAGAATATACCTGACGTTTATGCGACAGCAAAGAGTAACTTGAATATAATGGAGGGACAGAATAGTGTAAGGAATATGTCCAAGAGATAATGGGAACCAGATCAGAAAACGCATGTGGATATTCTATGTAGGTGCTGTACGCGTATGTAGAGTACACACATGGACATGTTTAGATTTCTAGTCTTAAGTGTATTTTTAGTCTTGCATGGATTTTTATTGTCTAAATACCTATTACATGCATTTAGAGAGATATAAATAGTATGTTCACATTTGTGTGACACCGTTTATTTGCTTCTGTCTGTATGTGCTGTGTGTATGAGAACAGATGTTCATGCATGTTACTATTGTGCAATTGAATGCACGTGTTACTTTATGGAACGTGTGTAGTATCCCCTACGTAGGTGTGCGTGTGTATTCATTTTATATTACACTAAGGCATGTGTCTACAAATAGCCATGTGTCACTTCAAATGTCAGGAAAATCTCACAAGTGTATAATTATGTGAACTGTCCACAAATTCTTGGGCTTTCTCTGCAGACATCTGGCAGAAGGCAGGAACCCACGTCATTCCTCTTATTCCTCCTTATGCGAGAACCCTGCCCCAAGGCAGAAAGCACTGGAGCTGAGGAGACAAGCTAAGGCACATAGGGTTTCAGAGATTGTGGGTCGTAAGTCATGAAGAAGACCCCAGAGTCATGACCATCTGAGAGAAATGCAAGTGTTCTCTGACACCAATAAATGACTGATCTGATTCTCGTATATGGTAATTTACCACAGGAATTAGAGGTGCCAGCCTGTTTTGTCAGACCCGACAAGGGAATTTCTTTTCATTGCCATCATACTCTTTGTCTTCAGCTGGTTGCTGGGAAATAAATCGCTAATAACATATGGATTTTAATTTGAGATTTTATTCTTAAAAAGTTTGGTGTACAGGGTGAAATGTAAGGGGTTTTTTTTTTTTTTTCATTTTCCATACTTGCCCGAGTTGTAAACCTAAGGCCAAGTTAATTAAAGTCAATGGAGAATGTATTTTTTTTTTATTAAACTTTCTCCTTCTATTGATTTTTCCCTCTCATACAAATAGTACAGACTTAGTCCTCAAAATCAAAAACACTGTAGAGCAAAGAAAAGGAATAATCAGGCTCCCAAGATGATTTACAAACTCCAACACAGGATTTCAGAGGTGGCTAGGATTTCAGAGGTGGCTAAACTGGCAAGATGTTGAGAATCTAGGTCATCTAAGGACAGACAGACCCAGCTGTGCGCCAGCTAGTCTGTGAGGCCAAACTCCCAGGTACATTTGGCTCATAAAAACAATATTGGTTTCTTCGCAGTACAAACATCTGGACCATTGCAACAGCCTCCTAATTTTTATTCCCACTTTCACGCATTCCCTCTAATCCATTCTCCAAGAGCTAGATCTATCTTCCCACGGCATAATTCTGATGATATCATTTATAAGCTCAAAGTCTTCAAGGGTTTCCTCTAACCTCTACAGCCCACAGGCCAGATCCAAACCACTGTCTATTTTTGTAAATAAAGTTTTATCACAACACAACCATGTTCTGCTGTTGATGTGTTATTTAAAGCTGCTTTCATACTACAAGAGCAGAGTAGTTGTGATAGAGATCATATGAGCGTAAAACATTTACTAGATGGTCTTATAAAAAAAAAAAAAAGTTTGCTGATGCCTGTCCCAACCCATCAAATAAGAACCATGGTCACAGGATAACACTAGACCTTCTAAACAATTTCCTCAATTTGGCTTCCCACTTTAATTCCTAATCTCTTCCTTAACATTGCCCGTATCAGAATCATTATGGACTACTTGGTTTTCCCCCAAACATTCATTGGCACAATTAGATTGCCCCGTGTCCATTTCTTCTTTTCCTGGTTACAGCACTGGATTGCCCTTTGAAAACTGCCCCTCTTCAACCCTCAGTTTTTGTGGTTCCTGGGAAGCTAATTTCACTCTTATCCCCAATAAAGAATCAATAACAAAACCTGGCAATTGGAGCATTCCATTCTCTCTATCACGATTGATTTTTTTTAAAAGATTTTGTTTATTCATTCATGAGAGACACACAGAGAGAGGCAGAGACACAGGCAGAGGGAGAAGCAGGCTCCATGCAGGGAGCCTGATGTGGGACTCGATTCCAGGTCTCCAGGATCACACCCTAGGCTAAAGGCAGCGCTAAACCACTGAGCCACCCGGGATGCCCCAATCACGATTAATTTTGAAATAGGCATGTGACCAAAGCCACAACATTAAACTGTAATTCTGGACTTCTAGTGGAACTGTTGGGAAAGAGAAACTCTTTTTTTCCACCAGAATTCTTGAGCCTGTCAACTGCAGATAGCACTGTGGAGAAGTGAATTGAGAATGGAGTCAATACAGAGGGAAGCAGAGCCAGTAGATGAAGACTCCAGTCCTAATGGCATATTTTAGGCACCTGGTTCTAACTGTACCTGAAGCTAGACTATTTCTGTACCCTCCATGTACAGGGACAAATAAGGTCTTCTTATTTCTTATTTTCTCTCTTCTTGAGAGAGTTTAAATGGGTTTCTGTCATGTATAATCTAAGAGGTCATTGCTCTGTCCCCTCCCTCTACCTTTGATGCCTTCATCTCACTTCTCCTGTGAGAATTTTATCCTGTTTTCAAGACCCAACCCAAACCTCAGCTTCTTTTATAAGACCTCTCCTGAATTCTCAGTGAAATACAGTCCCTCAGTTTTGAGCTCCACAGCTAATCCTGCCCTTTCCAATCATCTGGTTACCATGCTTTGGACTTTGTTTTGAGTACATGAAAATATTTACTGGATAAATTTTTTTAAAAATTCCTGGTGTGGAGAGAATGACCCTTTCCAACATAAACCCAGTGTACCTTTTCACTCAGTTAATCAATATCAATACAGGACAACCAGATACAGACCCCATTCGATTCTTGCTCTTTTAAGAATGTCCTTATTTACTTTGTGGCCCAGGATCCAATTTAGTATCATGCGTTTACTTGGCTTTTATGTCTCTTAAGTTCCTCCTTGTCTTTCTTGAACTTGACAATTGTAGATGATAAGCCTTTCATTCCACGGGATGTCCCTCAACCTGGATCCATCCCACGGATCCTCCTCGTGACCTTCTTATGATCCTCTCATGACCAGACCCTTTAGCAGAATATCATAAATTTGGTGCTCTGTTCCTCTTAGGATAGTCCATGTCAGGGCATCTAATGTCACTCTGCTAACCCCTAGTGATACCAAAACTTGATCACCTGGTCAGATTGCTTTCTGCCAC